>NC_025999.2:34330932-34344243 GCF_000442705.2 Elaeis guineensis | reverse complement strand
GGCAGCCAGCATGATACAGCGCACCGTGGTCCGATCACTGAGCCACTTCTGGTAAGTGTCTCTGACTGTTCCACGTGTATTGGCAACTGGCTCCTCAGGTGCAGGATCCATTATCACATATAGGATCCATTCATGCTCCAGGACTATCTTCAACTTTCGATACCAGCTATCGAAGTTGGATCCCACCAACTTATCATTGTCTAACAATGATCGGAGCGATAGGGAAGTGCCATATTTGCACAAAGGAGAACCATAACCTAATTAGTAATTGATTCATTAAACCTAAAGATTTGGACTTTAATCAAAAGGTTTCTCCCACTATTTTATTCGAATTGGTAGCCTCTACCTCCAACTCGAGGAATTACCCTAATTCCTTAGCGGGTACTAGAATCCACTTAGACTGCACACAAGCCCAACTTTGGTTGTTCAACCCATGTACATCTAAGGATAGGTTCATAACCAATTGTTTCTCTAAACAATTTTTAGTAATATTAATTTTACCCCAGAAACCTAATCAGTAGGCTTTGGCCTCCACTGTAAGGATCCGGTTAGGTCCAACCATTAACATGATCATACTTGATGTATCTAACCAACGAATGATTAAGTCCAATTTTGGTTGGCTCACCTAACCACCATTAGAGAGACACTTCCAAGTCATCATATGATGAGTGATAATTCCATTAGTCAACAAGCACCAGGCCTTTGGGTCTGCAATGATTATCGAGTTAATGGACTCATTATCAAACACCTTAATGGGAGGCTATGACTCAGTTATCTCCATAACTTTATCATTTTAAGGACCTAATAATTTTAGAGGATTTAAATAATATAGAGGATGAGGTCAGATGAACCAGCTTATCATGATCCTCCCACTAGCTTCACCAAGTCAGCTTAAGGGAGACCATTAAAAGGGCTGGTCTAGGAACACCTAAATCAGTCACACTGATTTACCTAGCTGACATGGGTCAGCTCGAATAGTCAAGTGATCCGATCAAAACATAATTTCACCAAGAGGCCAGGTAAGTTCGATCAGTGGGAGGGTCTGCCAAAGCTTGCCTTAGACACCATCAGAAATGGCCAGTTAAGCGGGCTCTCAATTAAAAACTACTGGTCTGGTTTACCTTAGACACCAACTGGTTTAATTAGTTTTGATTAGATCAACCTAACAGTTCGTGCTAGACCGCTTAGCCAAGAATCAAGTCCATTTGGTTCTCGTTAAAGACATGGACTTGACCAACTACAACTATTGTAATTGATCTAGAGAATCTTTGACCTAATCTAAGACAACAATTGATTAGATTTAGTCAATTCTCTAATTAAGTCCATCTTTAATCTAACCATAGGTCTAACCCAATTAATGGACCTAATTCTCACTAACCCATTAACCCAATGTGTTATGATTTGTGTCTTAGGTTCTTCAATTCACAATCCTAGAACCTAATCAAACAACTTCTTAATTCTTAATTAAGTTTTGGGCTGAGGGTTGGGTTCGGCTTTTCAAAAAATAATTTTCATATTTGTAAAATAATTTTACAATATGATTCTACCAACCATATTGCATGTTTGATTCATAATCAAGATACAAGTGAAATAAACATGAAACTACTTTAGATCTAATCTAAACAGGTTCATATAATTGAAACAATTTCAACTTTAAACAATTTCTTTGCACAAAAATTATTAACAAAGAGATTTTATTTTAGATTTAAATATCTTTTAAATCTAATAAATCATAAATTTAATCTAGATCATATCTAACAAATTTATGATTAAAGATAGATCTACACAAACTAGGACAACCTTTGCACTGTAAGGGGTAAACCTTACAGCAAGACAACCTTGCAGTTTGTGATTGATCTAAAATTTTAATTTTAGATTTAATAATCAGATTATAAATTAGATCTAATCTAAAAAATAATCTAAGCATGTATATATAATCATGTAATAAAGAACCTAGGCTCTGATACCAATTGAAGGAACCAGATCTAGGGTTTCAGGGTTAGATCTTGAAACTTTTTCAAGATCATACAGCGAAAGACTAAAATAAATCAAAATTTATTTTTTAAAACTAAAAAATCCCTAGATCTAAGATCCTATTACATATTATTATATAGCATTAAATCAAAAATTAAAATATATATATACAGCATGAACTACATGTTGATCATATCAACATGTTTCTATACTACATCTAATGTATGTATTAAACAATAGATCAGATCTATTACCTTGCAGTTAGACTTCTAACCTCGCTGATCCGGGCTTGAGGATGATGTTGCAAGCGCACATGCATCCGGCCTCTAAGAGTCATCCACACGAGCCCACGAATCTCGATCAGAAGTCCTGCTTCAGGAAATCAGCACAGTATGCTAGTACTGCGCTGATCCTTCTTTGATGGTTGATCAGGTGCCTCCTTCTTCTTGATTTGGACTCTTCCAAAGATGGAAAGTAAAAGGAGAAGTTTCAAATCTGAGACGCTCTCAGGAAACTCAAGATGGAGGGAGGAAAGATATGAAAACAAAAAACCTAGAAGAAGACCCTCTTCTTCTTCACATTTTTCTCTCTAGACACCCTAACTTGCATCTTTTATATCTCCAGACCCAAAGGTTTTTCTCTCTGATTTTTGGATGGCACAAAGGTCTCTCAAATCTCTATCTACTTTAAAATTTTATGAAGAAACTCATTTTATATAGGGAGATATGATAGAGTCCTTGTCTAGGTCAAATACCTAGTCAAGGCTTATCCAAACATGGCAAGTTAAGGGGCGCCCAACTCTTGAGCACCTCCTCCATATTTTCATGCATGGATCACAGAAAAGGGTGCATAATATGTACCCTAAAATCTATGAAATTTTAAAAAAAATTTGGATACATTCGGTGCAAAATTGAAAGAGTTTTGGATTTCTAAAACTCTATCTCATAGAATTCGAAATCCAAACTTATTCCTTTTTTATTTGATCCAAACCACCTTCCATATAAGAAAGAAGAGAGGAAACTTTTGTGAACGTGGGAGAGACCTGGGAGAGGGCTTTTGTTGCACAAAATAAGTGAAGATTGGCATTGAATAAGAGAGAGGGCGTGGGGAAGGCTTATGTGGCGCAAGGTGGAATCCTAGTCTTACTAGGATTCTATCTCATGACTTGTTTTAATTTGGTTTCTCAAACCAAATCAAACTAAAATTAGATCAACCTAATTAAAATAAATCTTAACTCAATTAAGAATCTAATTTAATTAGATTTAAATCTGATTTAATTTTTTAATCAAATTAAAATTAGATTGACCCAAGTCCTAGTTGAACTAGGACTAGTTTTTCCTTGCACTTGGCTTATCCAATAAACCAATTGGACTTGATCCAATCAAGCCCAAAATAAATTTAATTAAATTATATTTAATTAAACTTAATCTCAGCCCATTGGCTTAATCAAATTAAGCCAATTAGCAATCGAATTGCTAATCGATCCTCCTGCAATACTTGCACTGGGTTAAATGTCAATCGTATTGATCATTTAACCCTAGAATGATTCTTAATCGTTGATCAACCATCCGATCGGATCATGAACTCTAATGTGTGTGACCTCATAGGTCTGAACCTAAGCTGGTAGCACAAGAATAAATTCCTGTACCAATCGAAGTGACCATCTAGCAATGGTATCCGACGACCGGATAGGTCGAATGTATAGAACAACATCCTTAGAATCCATGCAGATATAGTTTTCATATAATTCATTTCCTTGACCAAAATGATCATAGGACACCCCAGAGTTCAACTGTCAACTCTGATCAGGTTGTCCACATTGTATTTCAAAATATCAAATCCATCTAATGGATTACCCTGGCCAAGGTTTTGCTAAATTGAAATACAGCGACTCATTCTTCTCCAACTCTTGGAGTGGTCAATCCCATCTCGATCACACTCTGACTTCGCAAGTACTTGACTGTGCCCAGAAGCCTTCCGTCCCTGAATTAGAAATTTAGTTAGTCCAGTACCAAAGCACAGTGAGTTGCTTGCAAGTCACTGAGGCGATCTCAAGTCTAAGGGACACTTATACCTATATCCCATCAGAGACATTCTCGATAGCAGAATGCTCTGGAGTTGGTCACGTTCAATGACGATGTATCCTTACATCTCACCTGTATGCCATACCAGTGTCTCCACACTCCTTGGTTAAGAGGACAACCAACCCATATGGCCTACAGCGACCTATGCTCGATAGAAGCTGTCATCTTTATTAACAGATTATCATTTGATCGTGAATAGTTTTAAGGACTAATCGATAAATCCTCTCTTTATCGAACTTAAATAGTCCTAAGGACTTCATCATAACAATGGAGTTCATTAGAAGATGAAAGCTTATGATGAAGATGCCAAATATATTTTATTTATTAACAAATCAATTACAATACTTGGTTGCTAAACCGTCAACAGCTTGACGATTGGCTTTTTGGGACATATTTTCCAACAAAAAATTCATAACTTTTATGGTTGTCGAACATAAGGTGAAGAGGTTGGATAGGGATCAAATTAAGTTCGAATTCAAAACCATTTTGAATTCAAACTCTACCAGATTTGATCCTCACCCAAACCCATCCAAAGAATGGCTGGATAAGAGGTGTGGGGAATGGAGAAAACATCAGGAGCACTCTCATTTTGTCGCACAAAATGAGTCCTTCACAAGGTAGCCGCGGGTGGTTTGAATAGGATAGGGATTAGGTTTTGAATTCAAACCCTTTTGAATTCAAATAAAAACAAACTCTTCCTTATCCATGGTGGGCAACAACAAGGGGCTCTTGTTAGAGTTTTTCTCATGCACAAACTTATTTTGTACGATGAGAAGTGGTATGGAGAAGAGATGTGGCGCAAGTGAGGAACTCCAACTAATTTGGACTCTAAGGTTTTGGTTATTCGCTTCTTAATTGGTTTCATCCAAACCTAATTAGTTTAAACCTAAATAAAGGTGAGTTAGCCTAATCTAATTAGATACTCAAAATTTGAATCTAATTAAAAAATAATTGAACTCAAGTCCTGATCAAATCAGAGCTAATTCTCCCTTAGCGATTAGGTCATCCCATAACCTAATCGAATTTGATTTAATTGAATTCAATTCAATTAGACTTGCTCCAAACTTTAATATTCAATCAAATTGAGTTAATCAGTGATCTAATCACTAATCAATCCACCTAAATTTCATTAACATTTAGCAAATAATGTTATTGCAACTATTGTACAAAATCAATCATCAATCATATTGATGATTTTACCCTCGAACGATTCTCAATCGACGATCTACCAATTGATCGGAGAGGAACTTTTAATGTGTGTCACCCCATAGGTTCGAATCTAAACTGATAGCATAGGTATAAATTTCTGTATCAATCAAAATAACCATCTAGAATGGTATCCGACGTTCGGATAGGCTGAATATATACAAAGCAACACTCAGAACCTAATGGCATATGAATATTGTATACTTCATCCCTTTAACCCTTGATGCTCAGGATGACTTAGAGTTTAAACTATCAACTCTAACAGTACATCCAATATGTGTCTTAACCTAATAAATTCTGTGACTCTTCACAAGAATTATCCTAGCCAAGGTCTTATTAAATTGAAACACAAAGTATTCTCTCCAATTCTTTGGAGTGGTCAATCCCATCTTGACTCACGCACCGACTTCACAAGTTCTTGACTGTGCCCAAAAACCTTCTGATCCTAAATTAAAAATTTAGGTTGTGCAGCACCAAAGCACAATGAGCTGCTTGCAGTCACCGTGGTGATTTCAATTAGAGGGACACTTATACCCATATCCCTTTGGAGTAACTCTTGACAGCAGAGTGCTCCGATGTTGGTCACGTTCGGTGAAATGTACTCCTATATTTTATCTGCATGTCATATCAGTATCTTCATGCTCTTTGGTTAAGAGGACAATCAATCTATATGGCACACAATGATCTATACTTGATATAGCTATCATCCTAGACATAGCATAACGTTTGGTCGCGAACTCATTTAAAGACTGAATGATAAATCCTCCTTTATCAATTTAAAATAGTCCTAAAGACTTTGATCATAACACAAGAGTTTGATATAGAAGATGTGCAAGTTTATGATAAAAATATCAAATAATATTTTATTAATATTAATATATATACAATTACATCAATTAGCTCCACCATCAACAGACTGATGATTAGCTTTGGGACATAATTCTCAACAACTCTTACTTGGACTAAAGCCAATCGGTACAGTATCGTATATCCATCTTCGATTTATGATCTTCGAACTTCTTAATCGTAAGGGTTTTAGTGAATGGGTCAATCAGGTTCTCCTTTCTATTGATCTTCTGAAGCTCGACGTCACCTCGATCCACGATCTCTTAAACAAGATGGTAGCGATGCAGAATATGCTTCATCCACAAATGTGCCTTCGACTCCATTGCTTGAGCTATGACTCCAGTATTATCATAGTAGAGCAGAACTGGACCATCAATGGAGGGTGCCACTTCAAGGTTACTGATGAACTTTTTTAGCCACACAGCTTCTTTTGCAGCATCAGATGCCGTGATGTACTCTACCTCGCATACTGAGTCGACACAGTGTGCTGCTTGAAATTTTTCCAGCAGACTACTCCACCATTTAGGATAAAGATGTATCTCAATACACTCTTGCTATCATCATGATCTAATTGAAAATTAGAATCAATGTATCCCATAAGTTTCAAGTCAGATTCTCCATAAATAAATCGCTGATCCTTAGTATTTCTCAAATACTTAAGGATGGTTTTTGCAACTTTTCAATAGTTCTCATCCAGATCTGACTGGTATCTGCTCACTACCCTAGTGAGTATACCACATCCGATCTCATCATGTCATGATGTACATTATAGAATCCATTATCGAGGCATATAGAATTCTTCTTACATGCTTTCTCTCTCTTGAGGGATTGTCGGACAATCCTTCTTCGAGAGAGAAATTCTATGGCCTATCAAAAGATAGCCTTTCTAGAAATTTTTTATGCTAAACCATTTCAGCATGGTATCTATGTACGTAGACTGGAAGAGCCTAAGTAGCCTCTTAGATCTATCTCTATAGATCTTCATCTCTAAGATATAGACTGCTTCTCCTAGATCTTTCATGGAGAATTATAACGACAGTCACACTTCTATTTTCTATAATGCAGAGACATCATTCTCGATTAAGAGAATGTCATCCACATACAAAATAAGAAATACAACCACTGAATCATTAGTCAATTTATATATGCAGGATTCCTCTCCGTTCTTAATGAAGCCATATGTTCTGATCACCTTATCAAAATGTATGTTCCAACACTGAGATGCCTGCTTTAATTCATAAATAGATCTCTGAAGCTTGCACATCTTGGACTCGTCTGCGAATGTGAACCCTTCATGTTATATCATATACACCTCTTCATTTACCTCTTCATTTAGGAAAGCTATTTTCACATCCATTTATCAGATTTTATAGTCCAGATATGCTGCTATCATAAGTATAATCCAAATAGACTTGAGCATTACCACAGGAGAGAACATCTCATCACAGTCAATACCATAATGCTGACGATACCCCTTGACAATCAGACGGACTTTATAGGTCTCCATCTTTCCATCTGCGCTCCTTTTTCTTTTGAAGATCTATTTATATCCTATGAATTTTATCCCTTCAGGTAGATCAACTAATATCCATACATCGTTGACCTGCATGGACTCTATCTCAAACTTCATGGCCTCAAGCCATTTCTAAGAATCGAACCTCTGTATCACATCCATATAGGTGATCGGATCCTCATTGTTCTCATCAAGCTCAACAAGATCATTATCCTAGACCAAAAAATCATAGTTTCTATCTGGCTGACATGGTACTTTACAGGATCGCCTTAAGGGTGGTTCTGTTAGATGTGTGCCCTAGATGCCAGATCGGCTGACACATTCATGTACATATCTAAGGGCAAAATTATAATTTTGATTATAAATGAATAAAAAGGTTATTCTTCTATCACATTATGTACATTGTGTCTGTGATACATCTTTTGAGTTACTGAGAATGTTAATTCATATTTTCAAGAGTTGAAAATTTAAGGCATGAATTTACATAACTAACTCATAAACTGCTCCTGACCATAGGATCATCACGAGGATGGTGATCGATCCGGAAGGTTGGTGTACGATCGCTTCCTTAAGGTAGATGAGTCTTGAGTCTACGGTGTGGAGACACTAGAGTGAGAGTACAGGTATTCGTTGAGAATGAGAGTACTGAGCTGACAAACCTCGAGCAGTCATAAGGAAATCTACCTTCTCGTCGATGACTAGCTCGATGCTGCAGTTGTGTATCTAGTTCTTTGACCTGAGGTGCATCGTCGGTTCACCTTAAGTATGTTATAGTTTGACTACACCATAACTCGATCTCCTAACCATCCAAAACCCTGAGGTGTATGTTGGCTGTAGCATATTCATTGTAGGAACCAGATCGCATCAAGATGGGATCTATCAACCTCGGTAGATGAGAGGAGCAGTCCTATGGTGATCGAAAGATCGAGTCCTTAAGCTCATGGCCATGGCAGAGTGAAATAATGAAAAAAAATTTTCCATTGGGGTTTCACATCGGACTCGAATCGATCGATTGATTCATATGACTGATGTTGGGTTTGACGAGTTCACCTTAACCCTAATTCAGTCGGGACTCATGATAGAGGAACTCAATAACACAGGTAGCTGCATCGAGAGGTTCATCTTCAGTTCTGATGGGTTGCCACCATATACTGTTAGGTATCATTGGTAGATTTTGGGAGCAATTAGAATGATTTTGATGATCGATCATTCTAATTGTCTGAATCAGAAGAGTTCTGATCCATCGAAAGGAGTTTCGATGATGTCGATGATGAGATCACGATATGTCTCATTACCATATAGAATTGAACCTAACTGGGTCACACAAATAAGGGTTAGGGTCTGGATGTCATCAATTGGGCTAGCCCAATTGATTTGGATAAGATCCAATTAGGTTCAAGAAAATCGTGCTAGTACTCGATTGAGCCTAACTTTCTCCTCGTGTAATCTTTTCTGTCTCTACTGAGCCAAATATGATCTGACTCATCCAGAGAACTTTGAAAAGGTTTCTCTCAGTTTAAATAAAGCTTGTCCAGCTCAAAAAAGGCTTGTCTTAATTCATGAGATGAATTTAAGACAACACCTGCTAATTTCTAGCACCTGCCAATTTTATTTTAGGATATCTGCCAAAAGTTGACATATGGGTCTTAAATTGAAGAGAACTTATTGGAGGATTTTTGTGGAGTGTCCACATGCCTAAACCTAATCAAATTGGATGTCATAATCAGATTATGGCATGAGCCCAATTGGATTTAAGTGGGTGCCCCAAATGGATAAGAACCAAAGAGTCTTGATAAACTTGGACTCTTTGGCGCCACCTTATTTGAGCCTATCCATTATTGGCGCCAACATAGGAGAGAGCATGGAGATTCTTATCTGATGTGATCATATGACATCACTTCATCAATCAAAATTTTTTCAAAATTTATTGGAATTTTTTGATTGGTCGAATGATGTGGCACTGCGCATCATACAGGGTCTATATAAACCCTACTGCACCTAGGGTTTCGGGGCAGAACTTGTTTTGTGCAAAAAACCCATTGGCTGTCACCCTCTCTCCTCTTCTCTACATCCTCCTACTCTCCTTTCTCCCCTCTTCACATCCAAGAAGTTGGACGTTCATCTGGCATAGGTGCAAGGAGTGGTGACATCTGGAACAGAAGGCTGCAGGACTTCTTCGACAGGCTGCTGCTCCAACTTCAAGAAGACTTTTGAAGATCTTCCTAATCAGATTTAGATCTGATTTTTGGAGCATAGAATTGTGAGGAGAAGATGTTCTAGATCTTACCTGAGTGGATACTGGTAGAGGCCAGGCGCTTGCGTGGCTACATCAGAACCTCAGGCAGTGCTGCGATCATCTACAGGGTAATTAGATTACCCTTGAGATATGTCTATGTTTCTCAAACTTTTAGATTTAATTTTGAAATTAAAATATAAGATAATAAAATTAATCTAATAGACATTAGATCTGAAATAGTATAGGATAAAAATTTAAAATTTATTCCGCCCCAGATTTGATGAAATCTGGAAGATCCTACACAGGAAAAAGGCGGTTTTTCCTTCAAGTGGTATCAGAGCCATGTTGTTGGCTCTATTTCAGATCTAATTTAGATCTAATTTTAATTTTAATTTATCTGATATTAAAGAATTTTAGATGTCACATCAGATATAATAAGATCTAAAATTAAAATATTTAAAATTAAATCTAAGATGATCTAACATGCATGAGATGCATGACTAGACTAGGATTAGTTGAATCCATGAATAGTCTTAAGTTTTATATTTTAATGAGATTAAAATATGAATTAAATCTAATTTATTCTCTATTTTTCTAATGTTATAAGTATTATAATTAGATCAGAAAATAAAAAATAAAATTTTAATTTTTTCATAAAATTAATCTGTTACATGCCTAGACTAGTTGTAGAACTGATCTAGTAACTTGTCTAGAATAGATTTAATTTTGAATAGTTCAATTTAAATCTTATTTTTTAGATATTACATGTGATGTATCAGATCTGAAAGTATGTTAATTAGATTGATTTTTGATACATAAGATGTATGCAAAGCATGTATTAGTTAGATCTTAAATTGTATATGTGATATGTTAATTTAGATCTAACTAGTTTTGTAGTTAAATTTATATTTCTGGTTAAGGTGTTCCTCATGGCCGTCCAGTCATAAGAACGAAGTAGGGTTTAAAGGCCCTCTCCTCCCATTCAATGGGACGTTCATATGATGTGTAGGGGTGCCGTGCGTTCATCCTTAATCGAAAATCAAAACTTACTTTTCTGCAAAACCCTAGATCCTGAAACCCTAGGATTTATTATACATGCTTTGTTTATGAACCCAAACTTAATTAATGTATTAAGTTTATGAAATTAAATTAGATCTAAAATTGAGAATTTCAGATCTAAGATATTTTCATAAAATTGGGTTCGGGCTTGGGTAGCTCAATTAGGTCTAGCAGTTGATCAAACCGAATTAAGAGTTGGTTAGGTGGGATCATGAAAGCTAATAATTGACCAGCCTAATAGGATTAAGTCTGGGTCAAGATCGAATCACATTTAGATGTGACTCGATCAAGTTAAGACCTAATTTGACTTAGAGATTAGAGTCTGGATTGTAGGCTAACCCAATTAGTTCTGGTTCGATAATTTGGTGTCTAAGGTAAGTTCGGCAGATACGACTGATTGGTTTTTAATTGGAAGCTACTCGACTCGAATGCATTCTTATCGAGTTAATGGCATATCCCTTCCACCGTCTCACTTACCTGGCCATATGTGTCGACCCAGTTCTGATTTGAGGTGGCTAACAATTCGAGTTAACCCATGCCACTAGGTTAGTCATAATTGTTATGACTATGTCAAGTCAAGTTTAAAGAGACCTAAATCAAATCTCCCTTTGAAAATTTAAGTCTAGGTCTTCCACCATTGTGGATGTGCGGGCCCTTCCCGGGGTTGATTGTTCTCGGCTGGTTACAGTGGCTCAGTTGCACCGGAAAGATGCAACCATGTCCATTAGGCATTGGATGCTACGGATTAGAGGATGGGTTGGGTTCAATATTCCGGATACGATGAGGAACCCAATCAGGAATCTAGTTCGTGCAAATGGTAGGTTTGGCTTAACTAAGGATTGGAGCAATATCCCAGATACGGTGAGCTTCATGAATTAGAGACCAAGTTTTGGATGCACCATGATTAGAGAATCATTGGACAAGAGTTGTCCACTCATCGGTTGACCCATCACCAATAACTGTTAAGTGAGGTGATGAGCCAGTTAGTAAAACCGCACCACCCACTAGAAATCACTAATCACGGAGATTTTCACATCTCTACCAAGGGAGTGTAGAATCTGAGAAAATAGTGGGAGCCTAATTTGTTTAAAAATAAAAACCCTAAACAAATTGGTTGAGTCTGATTATAAAATCTAACTAGAAACTTTCGACTCTCTACAGGAAACATATCTGCCTCAAACCCCTGACCAAAATTCTAGACACTCATAGACTGATGGACCAAATTTTAAGGACTAGTTGAGGAACTACAGAATTATTTGGGTTTCAAAAAATTGACTCATGTCTTGGATCAGGACCCACCTGCCATGCCAGCACATCCGACTGCTGAACAGAGAGCATCTCTGAAAAAGTGGACGGACGATGATAACAAAACCAGGTACTACATGTTGGGTGCAATGTCTGATGACTTGCAGCACCAACATGAAAATATTTTGACTACCCGCCAAATGTTGGCTCACCTAGAAGAGTTATTTGGTGAACGAGTCGCGCGCCAAGTATCAAGTCTGTCAAAGACTTTTTAAGGCCAAGATGCATGATGGGCAGTCAGTCCAAGATCATTGTTTAACAATGATCAAGGATCTTGAGGAGCTTGAGAAGCATGGTATCATCTTAGATAAGGATTTTCAGATTGATGTGATCCTTCAGTCCTTGTCCGATGCATATGGTCAGTTCATCATGAACTTTCATATGCATAAGATGCAATATACCTTGGCCGAGTTAATGAATATGCTGGTTACGGCTGAGCTTTCAATGAAAGATTTAAAAGGCTCAGTTCTTACTGTGGAGCGGACTTCTTCCAAGAGAAAGTCTTTTGGAAAGAAAAAGAAGTCTGCGAAGAAGCAGAAGGTGGATGGGAAGAAGAGGAAGCGAAACTGTCCTTAGTACTGGCCACCCTGAAGAACAAGAAGGATGGTCCTTCTGGAGGTATGCTCATTATCGAATCTAACCTTACGATTTCTTCTGCATCCAGTTGGGTACTTGACTCTGGTTCTAGTGCTCATTTGTGCACTTCTATGCAGGGTCTTGAGGAGAGCAGGAGGCTGAGGGATGGGAGATGATCCTACGCATCGGAAATGGAGCAAGATTACTATCGTGCCGTGGAACCTACCCTCTGCGATTACATTAGGATTAGATTTAGTTTTAAGAGACTGTTATTATGTGCCTGCAGCAAGCAGAAATTTGATTTCTATTTCATGTTTAGCACAAGAAGGCTATGTGATTAGCTTTCATAAGGACCATTGTAATATTTTTTATGAAAATAATAAAGTTGCAAATAGTTTTGTTATTAATGGTCTCTATCAGTTACATATTGATGTATCTGTTTTTAATATTGAGCAAAATATGAATGCCATAGAATTAAAAGGCCTAGAGATAGTCTAAATGATAAGTATCTG
>NC_025999.2:33904771-33995576 GCF_000442705.2 Elaeis guineensis | reverse complement strand
TCACAGTCTGTTAAGTGTAATGTACACATCCAAGTTAGATAATGTCATGAATGTCTATCTTTGGCATTATAGGCTTAGTCATCTTGATAAGAACAGGATAAATGGGTTAGCTTGAGAGAGAAACCTCGACATCAATGATTGTGAATCATTGATAGCCTGTGAGTCTTATTTTTTGGAAAGATAACAAAGTCACCTTTTAATGGAAAAGATGAAGGAGCTGATAAAGTTCTAAGTCTCATACATAGTGATGTATGTAGACCTGTGAACTTAAGTACCAGAGGAATATATTAATATTTCATTACAGACAACCTATCTGGACATGGGTGCGTCTGATCAAATTATTTGAAATGTTCAAATGATTCAAATGATAAAAAGGATGACATATCTAGGAGAGAATTAGATTCTCTCTCCATGGATTCTTTTTCAGAATATAGTGTATCTGAAACGAGAAGTTGAACTTTGTTAGACATGATTCAATCCACGATAAGGTTCACTAATCTGCCTGTTTCAGGATTGTGCTCTTGTGTGATTACTTATTTTACTCTAAAAATATACTGAGTAAGTCTGTTGTGTAGATTCCATATGAGATATGGATCGGGCATAGACCTAGACTCTCTCACCTTTGGGTTTGGAGTTGATCGGCCTATGTCAAAGGTTTGCATACAAATAAACTTGGTTCATGGTCCAATAGGTGTTTAAGGGTTACTAATTCTATCATGCTGAAGAACATAAGATGCTCATCAGTAGTAGGGCATTCCTTTTGGAAAGGAGTTTCTTAGAGAAGAAATTGATGCCTATCAAGTTGAACTTGAAAGTTTGACTGGTAGAAAATGAACCAACATAATCTAGTAAATCTACAGAATCGGATTTGATTAGATCAAATTCGGAGCCCATTAAAGTAAACGCAATGCAGTGGTCTAACTCTGAGAAGTGGCTTGGAGCTATTAAATCCAAATTGAAGTCCATGAAATCAATAGTGTATGGACACTAGATGATTCACCTGAAGGGATAAAACCCATTGGGTGTGAATGGATTTTTCAAAAGGATCAGAGTAGTGCAGACGGGAAGGTAGAGACCTATAAAGCCTGTTTTTGCTATTATCTCAGAGTTGGAATATATGTTTTGAACATATGTCTTTGTTATGAATAAAGAGGAACCCTGCATTTACAAGTGGACAAAATATTTTGTAGTGTTATTCCTTGTGTTGTCTGTGGATGAAATTTTCTTAATCAGGAATGGCATTCCAGCATTGTAAGGAATAAAGGTTTGGGTGTCATCTAATTTCTTCATGTTCAAGATCAGATATGGTATGCTTACTAATGGTAGTGAGCAGATATCAGTCTGATCTAAGTAAAAATCACTGAAAAATTATATAGACAATCCTTAAGTATTTGAGAAATACTAAGATCCAGTGACTCAAATATGGAAATACTGACTTTAAACATATGGATGTTTCGATTTTAGTCAGATCCAGATGACAACAAGAAAGTGTCGGATCATACCCTAATTGTAGGACATCTTGCTGAAGAGATTTCAAACAGGATACTTTAGTCTACTCAGTTGTGATGTAGAGTACATCATGCATATGATGCTGGCCATGTAAGCTGTGTAATTGGCTGAGCTTCATTAACAGGTTTGGAGTGGCACCTTCCACCGATGGTCTAGTCCTATCGTAGCACTAGAGCCATAAATCTGACTAAAGAATCGAAGGACCAGCATACTCTGCACTTTTGATTTTAGATCAGGGTGACATCGGTCTTTGGAAGATCGATGAAAAGGGAGAACTTGACCGACCCATTTGCTGAGGCCTCAGAACTAGGAAGTTCTACGAACTCAAGTGGAAGATAGAAAATTTGATATCATTCTGATTGGCTTTAGTACAAGTGAGAGTTATTGAAAAATATGTCCTAAAGCCTATCATCTAAGTGGTAGATGATTGGAATTAGTATATGAATTATCTAATAATAATAGTTATTTGGCAAGTTCATCATAAAAGTTCTATCTTCCTTAAATGAACTCCTAAATTATGATGAAGTCCTTAGAACCACAATTAATCGATAAAGAAGGATTTATCAGATGGTTCTTAAACTGTTCACGATCAAATGATAAGTTATTAACAAGGATGATAACTTATCAAGTGTAAGTCGCTGTATGCCATATGCGTTGGTTGTCCTCATTACCAAGTGGTGTGGAAATACTGGTATGGCATCCAGGTGAGATGTAGGAGTATATCTATATTGAACGTGACCAATGTAATACTCTACTGTCAAGAGTAGTTAGCTAAGATCAATGGGTATAAGTGTCCCTCCGACTTGAGATCACCACGGTGACTTGCAAGCAACTCACTATGCTTTAGTGTCGGACTGTCTATATTTTTAATATAGGTTCGAAAGATTTTTAGGTACAGTCAAGTACTTGTGAAGTCAGTGTGTGAGTCAAGATGGGATTGACCACTCCTGATTAACTTCAAAAAGAGAATATCTCGCTGTGTTTCAATTTAGCAAAATCTAAGCCTGGGTAACCCTCGTGAGGAGTCACGGGATTTGCAAAATTTTGAGACACAATAGAGATGACTTGTATGAGTGATTGACAGCATACTCGAAGTCATCTTGAGTTTATTAGTCAAAAAGATGAATTATACGGTAATTATGGGTCAGGATTCTTAGAATGTTGCTTTGCATACATTCGACCTATTTGGATGTCGGGAACCATTGCTAGATGGTTACTTTGACTGGTACAGAAATTAATTTTTGTGCTACCGACTTAGGTTCAAACCTATAGAATCATACACATAAGAGGTTGTAACCTAATCAGATGGTTAATCGATGATTGAGAATCATTCTAAGATTAAACAATCAATGTGATTGATGTTTGACCTAATACAAGTGTTGCAGGAGGATCATTAGCAATTGGATTGCTAATTGGCTCAATCTGATTGAGCAATTAGATTGAGATTAAATCTAATTAAATATGATTCAATTAGAATTGTTTGGATTTAATTGGATTAAGTCTAATTGGTTTATTGGATAAGCCAGTTGCAAGGGAGAACAAGTTCCTGTTTGACTAGAACTTGTATACATCTAATTTCTAATTAAGTTAGGATTTAAATTAAATATAATTTAATCTGATTTAATTGGACTTCTAGTTGGATTAAGATCATCATTAATTAGATTGTAATTAATTTAAATTGAGTTCAAAGTATTTGACCTAATCTAGATAAGAATCCTAGTTAGACTAGGATTCCATCTTCTCTTGCGCCACCTAAGAAAATCAAAGCCCACCCCCACTAATTAATTTTAGATAATTTTTTTATGATTTCTACATCTAAGGAAAGTAATCTCACACCACTTATTCTAGAGATTTGAATCAGATTTGATCTGATTCAATATGAAAATTAATTTGGTTCATTGTAGAAAGTGGTTTAGCCTATTTCTCTTTTTGAAAGAGTCCCTCTTCACAAAGACTCTTCCCTCCCTCTCTTGCCCCAACTTCTCCTATGTTTATCCTTTTTGTTGCCTCTTTTATGGTTATTTTCATGCTATCCATGAAATAAATGAGATTGGGGGCGTCCAAGAGTTGGACGCCCCAAAGACTCCTTGTTAGACTAGGTCTTATGACCTAGTCTGCCATAAAAAAGGAGGCCACCCCATATGCCATGATATAGGAGTCAAAAAATTTATGGAAAATTGAGAGAAATATTAGAGGAGAAAGAGGAAGACCTGAGAGGTTTTAGGCACCAAAATCCATGGAGGAGAGTCCTCTAACAAGAGATCAAAAGTTAATGTCCTATAGAGAAGAAGGGTAAGAGAGAAGATTATCTTTTCTTATTGGTTTTCTTTCATATTTTTCCTCTTTGTTTTTTATATTTTTATGTGATAAAATATGAGAGAGAAAGAAAGATTATATGGGTGGTTTGAGGTACCAAAATTCTTGGAGAAAGTCTTCAATCAAGAGATCAAAGGTTGATGTCTTGTAGAGAGAAAGGTAAGAGAGAAGATTGTCTTCTCTTATTATTTTTCCTTTCATATTAATATCTCTTTGTTTTATATTTTTTATATGATAAAAAATCTAAAAGAGAAAGAGGGATGGCATGGTGAATTCATGCTCTAAAGAGTTAGAGCATGGCGATCTTATTTTGGACATGATATGATCATATTCTGATAGAAGAAGAAGAAGAAAAGAAGGTCTTTTTCTTAGGTTTCTTTTAGAACCTTTCTTCTCCATAAATTATGAGATTTTTCTATGAAAAAAAATAAGATATCATAAGATCTGAAAACTAAAAAAATATCAAGAGAAGAAGGTCTTCTCAAGTCCTAGCATAGAGATATTTTTCAGGATATCAATTGTTGATGTACTAAAGGAAGAAGATCTGTTTTCTCTTAGGATCTTTTTCTATTAAATATTAATTTTGATTTTAGAGAGATCAAAAGATTTGGCTTCTCCCTTATTCCTCCTCATATTCTTCATCTCTTTGGAATGTCCAAGGAGATCCCGAAGAATATTTTTTAGATTAACCATTCAGGAGGGATCTGCAAGAAGCTAGCACTTCTGGGCGGATCTTCATTCGATGAATCTTCGATTTTGTTACAGCCTCGTGTGGGATCACCTGTAGAGACCAGGTGTTAGAAAATATATCCCAAAAGCCAATCGTCAAGCTGTTGACGGTTGAGCAACCAAGTATGATAATTGATTTGTTAATAAATAAAATATATTTGATATTTTTATCATAAGCTCTCATCTTCTAATGAACTCCGTTGTTATGATGAAGTCCTTAGAATTATTCAGATTTGATAAAGAGAGAATTTAATCGATTAGTCCTTAAAAACTGTTCACGACCAAATGATAGGCTGTTAATAAGGACAATAGCTTCTATCGAGCATAGGTCGCTGTACGCCATATGGGTTGGTTGTCCTCTTAACCAAAAAGTGTAGAGACACTGGTATGGCATACAGGTGAGATGTTAGGATACATCATCATTGAACATGACCAACTCTAGAGTATTCTGCTGTCGAGAATGTCTCTGATAGGATATAGGTATAAGTGTCTCTTAGACCTGAGATCACTTCAGTGACTTACAAGCAACTCATTGTGTTTTGGTACTGGACTAATTGAATTTCTAATTCAGTGGCGGAAGGCTTCTGGACATAGTCAAGTACTTGCGAAGTCAGAGTGTGATCGAGATGGGATTGACCACTCTAAGAGTTGGAGAAGAATGAGTCACTGTATTTCAATTTAGCAAAACCTTGGCCAGGATAATCCATCAGATGGATTTGATATTTTAAAATACAATGTGGACAATCTGATCAGAGTTGACAGTTGAACTCTAAGGTATCCTATGATCATTTTGGTTAAAGGGATGAATTATATGAAAACTATATCTGCATGGGTTCTAAGGACGTTGTTTACACATTCGACCTATCCGGTCATCGGGTACCATTGCTAGATGGTCACTTCGATTGATACAAAAATTTATTACTGTACTACTGGCTTAGGTTGAAACCTATGAGATCACACACATTAGAGTTCATGATCCGATCGGATGGTTGATCAACGATTAAGAATCATTCTAGGGTTAAATGATCAATACGATTGACATTTAACCTAGTACAAGTGTTGCAGGAGTATCGATTAGCAATTCGATTGCTAATTGACTTAATTTATTTAAACCAATGGGTTGAGATTAAGTCTAATTGAATATGATTTAACTAGATTTGGTTTGGGCTTGATTGGATCAAGCCAATTAGTTTATTGGATAAGCCATGTGCAAGAAAAAAACTAGTCCTAGTTCAATTAGGACTTGGGTCAACCTAATTTCTAATTTGATTAAAAAATTAAATCAGATTTAAATCTAATTTAATCTGATTTATTAGATTCTTAATTGGATTAAGATCTATTTTAATTGGATTGATCTAATTTTGGTTTGATTTGGTTTGAGAAATCAAATTAAAACAAGTCATAAGATAGAATCCTAGTAAGACTAGGATTCCACCTTGCGCCACATAAGCCCCCCCTACGCTCTCTCTCTTATTCCATGTCAATTCTCTCTTATTTTGTGCGACAAAAGCCCTCTCCTAGGTCCCTCCCACATCCAAAAGGTTTTCTCTCTTCTTTCATGCATGGAAAGTGGTTGTGGATCAAATCAAAATAGGAATAAGTTGGGATTTCAAATTCTATGAGATAGAGTTTTAGAAATCCAAAACTCTTTCTTTTTTGCACTGAATTTATCCAAATTTTTTTTGAAATTTTTATGACTTTTAGGGCACATATTGTGCACTCTTTGCTGGTGGTCCATGCATAAAAATAAGGAGGAGGTGCCCAAGAGTTGGGTGCCCCTTATCTTGCCATGTTTGGATAAGCCTTGACTAGGTATTTGACCTAGATAAGGACTCTATCATATCTCTTTCTATAAAATGAGTTTTTTTATAAATTTTTTGAAGAACATAGAGATTTGAGAGATATTTGGGGTAGCCAAAAATTAGAGAGAAATACCTTTGGGTCATGGAGATATAATAGACACAAGACAGGGTGTCTAGGAGAGTAAAGAGAAGAAGAAGAGGATCTTCTTCTAGGGTTGTTAGTTTCATCTCTTTCCTTCCTCCATCTTGAGTTTTCTGAGAGTGTCTCAGATCTGAAACTCCTCCTCCTACTTCTCATCTTTGGAAGAGTCCAAATCAAGAAGAAGGAGGCATCTGATCAACCATCGAAGAAGGATCAATATAGTACTAGCATACTGTGCTGATTTTCTGAAGCAGGATTTCTGATCGAGATTCATGGGCTCGTGTGGACGACTTCTAGAGATCGGACGCATGTGTGGTTTGCAACATCATCCTTAAGTTCGGATCAGCAAGGTTAGAACGTCTAACTTGAAAGGTAATAGATCTGATCTATTGTTTAATACATACATTAGATGTAGTATAGAAATATGTTGATATGATCAATATGTAGTTCATGGTCTATATATTTTAATTTTTGATTTAATGCTATGTAATAATCATGTCATAGGATCTTAGATCTAGAGATTCTCTGATTTTAAAAAATAAATTTTGATTTATTTTAGTCTTCTGCTGTCTGATCTTGAAAAAGTTTCAAGATCTAATTCTGAAACCCTAGATCTGGTTCCTTCAATTGGTATTAGAGCCTAGGTTATTTATTACATGATTATTTATATATGCTTAGATTATTTTTTAGATTAGATATAATTTATAATCTAATTATTAAATCTAAAATTAAAATTTTAGATCAATCACAAACTGCAAGGTTGTCCTGCTATAAGGTTTACCCTTTACAGTGCAAAGGTTGTCCTAGTTTGTGTAGATCTATCTTTAATCATAAATTTGTTAGATATGATCTAGATTAAATTTATGATTTATTAAATTTAAAAATATTTAAATCTAAAATAAAATCTCTTTGTTAATAATTTTTGTACAAAAAAAATCATTTAAAATTAAAATTATTTTAATTACATGAACCTGTTTAGATTAGATCTAAAGTAGTTTCATATTTACTTCACTTGCATCTTGATTATGAATCAAACATGCAATATGGTTGGTAGAACCATATTATAAAATTATTTTACAAACATAAAAATTATTTTCGAAAAAGCCAAACCCAACCCTCAGCCCAAAACTTAATTGAGAATTAAGAAGTTATTTGATTAGGTTCTAGGATTGTGAATTGAAGAACCTAAGACACAAACCATAACACATTGAGTTAATGGGTTAGTGAGAATTACGTCTATTAATTGGGTTAGACCTATGGTTAGATTAAAGATAGACTTAATTACAGAATTGACTAAATCTAATCAATTATTATCTTAGATTAGGTCAAGGATTCTCTAAATCAATTACAATAGTTGTAGTTGTCAAGTCCATGTCTTTAACGAGAACCAAATAGACTTGATTCTTGGCTAAGCGGTCTAGCACGAACTGTTAAGTTGATCTAATCGAAACTAATTAAACCAGTTAGTGTCTAAGGTAAACCAGATTGATGGTTTTTAATTGGGAGCCTGCTTACCTGACTATTTTTGATGGTGTCTAAGGCAAGCTTTGGCCGACCCTCCTGCTGATCGAACTTATCTGGCCTCTTGGTGAAATTATGTTTTGATTGGATCACTTGACTATTCGAGCTGACCCATGTCAGCTAGGTAAATCAGTGTGACTGATTTAGGTGCTCCTAGACCAGCCTTTTTAATGGTCTCCCTTAAGCTGACTTGGTGAAGCCAGTGGGAGGATCATGATAAGCTGGTTCATCTGACCTTATCCTCTAAATCATTTAAATCCTCTAAAATTATTAGGTTCTTAAAATGACAAAGTTATGGAGATAACTAAATTATAGCCTCCCATTAAGGTGTTTGATAATGAGTCCATTAACTCAATAATCATTACAGACCCAAAGGTCTGATGCTTGTTAACTAATAGAATTATCACTCATCATATGACGACTTGGAAGTATCTCTCTAATGGTGGTTAGGTGAGCCAACCAAAGTTGGACTTAATCATTCGTTGGTTAGATGCACCAAGTATGGTCATGTTAGTGGTTGGACCTAACTAGATCCTTACAGTGGAGGCCAAAGCCTACTGATTAGGTTTTTGAGGCAAAATTAAAATTACTAAAAATTATTTAGAGAAACAATTGGTTATGAACCTACCCTTAGATGTACATGGATTGGCCAACCAAAGTTGGGCTTGTGTGCAGTCTAAGTGGATTCTAGTAACCACTAAGGAATTAGGATAATTCTTCGAATTAGAGGTAGAGGCTACCAATTCGAATAAAATAGTGGAAGAAATCTTTTGATTAAAGTCCAAATCTTTAGGTTTAATGAATCAATTACTAATTAGGTTATGATTTTCTTTTGTGCAGATATGGCCACTTTCCTATCGCTCCGATCATTGTTGGACAATGATAAATTGGTGGGATCCAACTTTGATAGCTGATATCGAAAGTTGAAGATAGTCCTAGAGCATGAACGGATCCTATATGTGATAATGGATCCTGCACCTAAGGAGCCAGCTGCCAATACACGTGGAACAGTCAGAGATACTTACCAGAAGTGGCTCAGTGATCGACAACGGTGCGCTGTATCATGTTGGCTGCCATGAGCGACAAGTTCAGTCATAGATTCGAGATGGCTCAGTCAAAGGACATGCTTCAAGTGTTGGAGGATGCCTTTGGCACACCCGATGACGTGAAGAGGCACAAGACTAGTTGTGCCATCTTCAATGCCAAAATGCGGGATGGTGCCTCTGTTACTGATCATGTATTGTACATGATCGAGCTGATGGAACGATTGAGCAAGTTTGGCTTTTCCTTGCATGAGCAGCTTGGGAAGGATGTAATACTAAACTCACTGCCCAAGTCTTATCTTCCATTCCTCACTCATTATAGAATGACAATGTCTGAAGTAAACTACCACAGGTTACTGGGGTTGCTTCAGAACTTTGAGAAGGATCACCAACTCCACAAGGAGTCAGTGAACTTAGTGGGAGGTTCGTCTTCTGATTCTCGACTCTTTAAGAAAAGAAAGAAGAATAAGAAGAAGAAAGTGAAGACGGTACAAGTTCAGGTTGGGACATCAGTGCAGGGCCAAACCAGAAAGATCAAGCCCAATAAGAGTCTATTCTACTGGCAAGCACCCTAGATTAGATAGTATGTCAGATATCTAGTTATGGCACTATAGGCTAGGTCATATAAACAAGAGCAGAATAAACAGGTTGACTCAAGAGGAAATCCTCAAAGTCAGTGATTGTGAATCACTTCCAACCTGTGGATCCTGTCTTCTTGGTAAAATGACTAAGTCACCTTTTACTGAAAAAGGTGAGAGAGCTACTGAGCTCTTGGGCCTAGTACATACTGATGTATGCGGGCCCATGAGCACAAGTGCTAGAGGTGGATATTTCTACTTCATAACTTTCACGGATGATCTATCCAAATATAGATATGTCTATCTGATGAAACATAAGTCGGATTCATTTGAAATGTTCAAACGATTCTGAAGTAAAGTAGAAAAATAAATTGGGAAGAGTATTAAAACTCTTCGATCTGACCGAAGAGGAGAATATCTTTCTAGTGAGTTTCTCACATATCTAAGAGAGAATAGGATTCTCTCCCAATGGACTCCTCCAGAAACACCACAGCATAATGGTGTGTCTGAAAGGAGAAATCGAAATCTGTTAGACATGGTCTGATCCATGATGGATTTTGTCAGCTTGCCGATATCCTTCTGGGGATATACACTTGAATCGACCTGTTATCTATTAAATAAGATTTCAAGTAAGTCTGTAATTAAGACTCCATATGAGATATGGACAGGACGTAAGCCAGCACTTTCACACCTTAGGGTCTGGGGGTGCCCGGCCTATGTCAAATGTGTTGCCCAGCTATGCAACCCAAGAGGGGGGGGTGAATTGGGTTTTTAAAAATTTTAAGCTCAACTAATTGCTTATGAAAAGTATTTGTTAAAAGCTTGATGAATGAGAAGAAAGACTTTAATTCAAGATTAATTACCTAAAGCAAGAATGCAAGGATATAATAAAGAAATAAAGAGAAACAATAAAGCACACCACAAATACAAGGATTTATAGTGGTTCGGTGCCAACCTTGCACCTACATCCACTCCCCAAGCTCCTACTTGGGAATTCCAATCCACTATACTTGTATTCAACCCGAATACAAACGTCGGAAACTCCGACACTAGCTATCCCAAGCTAGTCCACTTGTTTCTCGGGTACAAGCCAACCCAAAACACTCCGATTTCAGGTTCGGATCAACCTACCCTTGTTTTGGAAACCCTCCAAAAATAAGAACAATTACTCACAAAGAGTAAGACAGTTTAGAGCACAAATAAGTACAAGAATAGCTCCTTAAATGAGCGAATATAATAATAAAAATACTTTACTCAAATGAAGAATCCCCTTTTTAGATTTTCTCAAGGTGGATGAACGCTTGAGGAGGAGAAGGTGAACTTTGATTGAAGACTTCTTGAAGGCTTTGAAAGAGCTCTTGATCAAGGTTGAACAGTTTGGCTTGAAAAACCTTCTCTTTGAATGCTCTTGAATGCCCTTTTGAACGCTCTTGCTTTTCTCTTTCACAATCTCTCTTGTATATTGTAGATTCCTTGTCTCTCTCGAGTATATTGTGGATCCCCTTTTCTTTTTCTCTCGTGTATCTCGTTGATCACTGTCTCTCTCGTGTAGATTTTGGATCCTCCCTTTTTCTTTCACCTTTTGAAACCTTTTATAGCCTTAAGAAACAAGGAAAAATATGTTAGGCAGAAAAAGAGCCGTTAGAGCATTTTAAGGGAGCATAAAAGGCAATTAAAACGGACAAAAAACTAGCCTTTGCGGACGATTTCCGTCGCAGGGGTCGACTCATGAGTCGACTCATGCTTCAGGAGTCGACTCATGAGTCGACTTCTGTTGCAACAGCCAGACACTTTGATTTCTGAATTTTTTTGGCCCAAATCAGCAGAGGTCGACTCATGAGTCGACTCATGCCTTGTGGGTCGACTCATGAGTCGACTCACAGGTCATGCCAAGCCAAAAATCCAGCGTGCCAAGGAAATTTTTGCGTGCCAATCAGCTCATTGTGCCATGAGTTGACTCATGAGTCGACTCATGCACTTCAAACATTCATAACTTCAAAAATATAAGTCCAAAAATAATGAAATTTTCACCAATAGATTACAAATCATTTGTTCTACCAAATGATACTATCAAATCAGGATTTTAGTAAAATTATGATTTTGCCCCTGAAGAGCATAAAGACTTTTTCAACTAAAAATATTTGTATCCCTTCAATCTGCTTTGTAATCATCAAAATCAATCTAGGAGCTACAATCTCTCCCTTTTTGATGATAACAAAACACTTGAACAAAAGCATTTATGTGAATGCATTATAGATGCTTGAAAAGAGTATGATTCTTTTGGCATGTAATATAAATGGTCATATACAAAAATAGTTTGTCCATTTTCTTAAAGATTTGAAGATATGCTCATTGAATTATGTAATTTTGGTGTTAGAGCAGAAAACTTATTTTTGTTATCAGATCAAGCTGTATTTTGAAAATTTGCTCATTCTCATTTGATTTTAGTTTTAGTATCAGAGCAAAAAATACTTATGTTCTTTAATTACTTTTGATACAAAAGAAATAATTATGTGTGCCAAAGTATGTTTAAGAGTTGATTTGAAAAGTGTATTAAATCATTTTGAGTTTAAGATGTATCAGAGCAAGAGAAAAATAAATTTTGCAATGTATCAGAGCAAGAAAAATAATTTTACAATGTTATCAGAAAAAATTTTACAATGTATCAGAGAAAATTTTGCAATGTATCAGAGCAAGTTAAAAAAAAATTTAAGATGTATCAGAGTAAGTTAAATTTCTTAAGATGTATCAAGGCAAATAAAATTTAAAAAAATGTATCAGAGCAAGTTGGAATTTTAAAGTATATCAGAGCATATTTAAATTTTTTTTTTAAAGCAAATCAGAGCATATGTAAAGAAGTAATTTAAAAGTTACTTATTTGCATTATATTTAGCATTGTACTTTTGATATTGTTCTTTAAATTTTTCAATTCATTCATTAATTTCTCATAATTTGTAGTTTTATTTTTGATGGATTGCTTTTTCTTTAATTGCTCATAATTTATGGTTTTGCTTTTGTTGGATTGCTTTTTGTTTAATTTTTGTTTAATTTTTCCCTCTTTTTGACATCATCAAACATGGTTAACTCCTCCTTTTTCTGAAACATTCTTTAATTTCTCCCCCTTTAGAGTTTATCACTGATGTTTGCTCCCCCTTAATACAGCAATTATTAACAGCAAACAACAACAAAGAGAAGACAATATTTCAACAAGGAGAATATATATATAACCAAAATATGATCGTCATCATTACAAAAGGTAGAAATATAAGTAAAAAATGATACCATAAAATCATAATTGTTTCAATACATAGTTCATAATATAAAAGTCAACCAGCTAATTGTCAATACATGGCCCCAAAATACAGATCCTAGAACAAGACACTGACACCTAGGATCTAGTAATGATCATGAGAAGTCATGGATCGGAGTCATCAGATATGGGATGAGAAGCTGATGGATCAGAAGTGCGTCCTCTACCCCGTCTGCCTCTGGCACGAGCAGGAGAGCGAGATGAACTGGGAGGCTGAGAACACTGAGAGGCTAAGGACTGAACAGAAAGGATGAGTCTGATGGAATCAAGTACGTTCAGTGCTCTGGAAACAGACTGAAGTAGAGCAGTGAACTGAGTGGTTGCATGCTCACTCGATCCTCGGATCTCTTTCCTCAGTAACTCATATCCACCCTCTAGTGCTCCTCTGAGCCTGCCAGCCTCTGCAGTGAGGTCTGTGACCTCAATAGTGGACTCCTGTGGCTGAGGATGGGCCAAAGCAAGGACTTGCCCCTGCAAGTCAAGAACTCTGCCAGTCAGTCTCCAGACTGTGTCCTCAAGCTACTGAATCCGGATGGACTGATCTGATATCATCTGAAACACAGTGGATATGTGGGGAGTCATGGTCTGATCAGAAGAAGTGGCTCCAGGTGCAAAAGTAGTACTACTCCACTGACTAGATAGCAAAGAAGCCACACGCTGTGATATCTGCTCGATCTGATCGTCAGTCAGTCTGAACTCTGATTGAGGTGCTCTGCTCTCTGGCTGATACACTGGTGTGGGCATCCTAGTAAACTCTGAAGGGCCAGCCTCTGTATCAGGAATGAACTGGATATTTGGTGATGCTGCCCTGAAGTCATGGACAGGAGATGATGGACCTTCTTCTTCAGCTCTGTCTTCAGTTCTGTCTTCAGCTCTATCTTCAGTTCTCTCCCCAGCTCTCTCCTCAGCTCTCTCCTCAGATCCCTTGATCCAACCACCATCAGTCTTTGTAAATCCCATTCGGTGCAGGGTGTGTTGGTTGAAAGTGTCCACATGAGAGAGCTTAGTAGAAGCCTCCCCCTCACAGCTAACTCCAAACCTCCTAAATTCTCTAGTAAGGGCCATACCATAAGGCAAGTGTGCCTTAGATCTGTTCAAAGTCTCTCTCATGGCCTCTATCATAAGTGCAGGGAGGTTCAGGGGGGTCTGAGTGATGACATGAAACATGATACATACATCTCTGCTGGAAAGCAAATCATGCCTACCACTCCTAGGAAAGAAGAGCTTCGTTACCATCTGATGTAGGATTCTCATTTCAATGGACAAAATCTTTGCTTCCAATTTGTTTAAACTTCCTGAGTAAGTTCCCCCTAAAATAACTCTGATCCCCTCTTCTTTTACTGGGAGTTCCATATAAGAGTAACCCTCACTAGGCAACTGAAGAATTTCTCCTAATATACTAGAATCCAAGCAAATATCAATACCCTTGACTGTTGAAGTCACTGACCCATTTCCATAATGTAGATTCTAGTAGAATTCTCTAACTAGGTCAACATAGGTGACTTCCTTAAGGGAGCAGTAGAAATCCCATCCTTGGTTTTTAATCTTAGTTGCAAATGTAAAGCCCTCTTTTTCAAAGAACCGAAAATCTATATTCTTCCCGGTTTCGACTTTTCTATCAGAAAGAGGATTCTTACTGGGGCTTAGGGAGGATTGAGGGGGACCTTGAGCAGATACTGAAGCTGGAGTGGGAGCAGTAGAAGACTGACCAGCTTGCCTTTTCTTTCGGATAATTTCTTCAGGCTCACGGACTGACTTTCTTCTTTGGGGAAGCTTCATCTTCGGAGCCATATTCACTACAGTAGCAGGCAAGGAGACTTGGAGGAACAAGTGAATGAGTGGAGGAGGGATCACAAGAGAGTGAAGAGGGATTTTGGTGAAGAAAAGAAGTGGATTTGGGAAGAACGGTGGAGTACTAGGGCACGCTCCAACCGTGCCAAACAATGGGAGAAAGCACAAAAAATCCCTTTCCAAGGTGGCAATTTTTGGTGGAGAGGAGGAGGGAGAAGTGCCTCGAATTAGATCCTTGGATTTGGAGCAAAAGGAATTGGAGAAGTCGGCTTTTGGAAGGAGGAAGATGAGAGGATGAGTCGTCTCACGAACAGAATCCCGTATAAAAACAATGAGCCCGTGGGAAGTTTGAGGAAATAACAAGTTTGCCATTGAGTCGACTCATGGGGGTCGACTCATGAAGTTCAGAAATTCAGAAAAAAATGTGAATAAATTCCAAAAAATTTTGAAATTTTGGGAGAAGGAGTTTTTCTCAAAGATAAGTTTTTAGAATGATAAATTTGAGCTTTTGGGACCAGGATAGATGTTGGAAATTAAGCTCTAAGAATTTTTGACATCAGTTCTTGGAAATTGAGAAAAATTTAGGCATATGGATCTAGAATTCCTAGATTTCTCCTAATTTCACAGAATTTATCCTCACTAAGGGCCTTTGTAAAGATATTAGCTAATTGATTTTCAGTGCAAACATATTCAAGAATTATATTTTTGTTTTGAACATGTTCTCTTATAAAATGATGTCTTATTTCAATATATTTGGATCTTGAGTGTTGAATTGGATTTTTAGATAGATTTATGGCACTTGTGTTGTCACATCTTATTGGTGTTTCATTAAATTTGATTCCAAAGTCTTCGAGTTGTTGCTTAATCCACAAGATTTGAGCACAACAACTTCCGGCTGTAATGTATTCGGCCTCAGCCGTAGACAGTGCCACCGAATTTTGTTTCTTGCTAAACCATGAGATTAGGTTAACTCCAAGAAATTGGCAAGTTCCACTTGTGCTTTTTCTATCTAATTTACATCCAGCAAAATCAGCATCTGAATATCCTAATAAATTAATTTGTGAGTCCTTAAAGTACCATAACCCTAGAGTTTGAGTACCATTTAAGTATCTAAGGATTCTTTTAACAGCATTCAAATGAGATTCTTTAGGATTAGATTGATATCTAGCACATAAACAAACACTAAACATGATATCAGGCCTACTTGCAGTTAAATATAATAATGAGCCAATCATACCTCTATAGTATTTTAAGTCTACACATTTACCTTCATCATCCTTGTCAAGCTTACATGATGTTGCTCCTAGATTGATTTTGATGACTACAAAACAGTTTGAAGGGATACAAATATTTTTTATTTGAAAAAGACCTTATGCTCTACAGGGGCAAAATCATAATTTCATCAAAACTCTGATTTGATAGCATCATCGTGTAGAACAAATGATATGTAATCTATTGGTGAAAGTTTCATGGTTTTTGGACTTATATTTTTGGAGTTATGAAGGTTTGAAGTTCATGAGTCGACTCATGAGTCAACTCATGAAACTATGAGCTGATTGGCACGCAAAGATTAGCCATGGCACGCTGGTTTTCTGGCTTGGCACGACCTGTGAGTCGACTCATGAGTCGACCCACAAGACATGAGTCGACTCATGAGTCGACTTCTGCTGTTTTGGGCCAAGAAAATTCAGAAACCAAATCTCTGGACTTTGCAACAGAGGTCGACTCATGAGTCGACCCCTGAGGCATGAGTCGACTCATGAGTCGACTCATATGACGGGATTTGCCTGTAACGGCTAGTTTTTGGCCAGATTTGGTTGCTTTTTAATGCTGCTTTTTGTGCTCTAACGGCTCTTTTTCTGCCTAGTTTATTTTCCCTTGTCTCTTAAGGCTATAAAAGGTTTCAAAAGGTGGAAAACAAAAAGGAGAGAGATCAAAATATCCAAGAGGCATTCAAGTGATTTGAAAAGAGAAAATCAAGAGCATTCAAGAGGGCATTCAAGTGCATTCAAGAGAAGGTTTTTCAAGCCAACTACTCAACATCATACAAGAGCTCATTTAAAAGCCTTCAAGAAGCCATCAATCAAGCTCACCAACTCCTCAAGCATTTACTTCATCTCTCATCCACTTTGAGGAAATCCAAGAGGGGCTTCTTCATTTGAGTAAAGCGTATTTATTGTTATATTCGCTCACTTAAGGAGCTATTCTTGTACTTATTTGTGCTCTAAACTGATTTTATCTTGTGAGTAATTGTTTTTATTTTGGAGGGTTTCCAAAACAAGGAAAGGTTGATCCGAACCTGAAATCGGAGTGTATTGGGTCAGCTTGTACCCGAGAAACAAGTGGACTAGCTTGGGATAGCTAGTGTCGGAGTTTCCGACGGTTGTATTCGGGTTGAATACAAAGTATAGTGGATTGGAATTCCCAAGTAGGAGCTTGGGGAGTGGATGTAGGTGCAAGGTTGGCACCGAACCACTATAAATCATTGTATTTGTGGCATACTTTATTGTTTCTCTTTAATTCTCCATTATATCCTTGCATTCTTGTTTTAAGTAATTAATCTCAAACTAAAGTCTCTCTCCTCATTCATCAAGCTTTTGATATATAATTTTTACAAGTAATTAGTTAAGCCTAAAATTTTTAAAACCCAATTCACCCCCCCTCTTGGGTTGCATAGCTGGGCAACAAGTGGTATCAGAGCCCGGTGCTCTAGCCCTTCTTTGATCTAACAATCAAAGAGCCAAAGATCTATGGCAACCCACGTCGGCACTTCTCTAGCCGAGGGGCAATCTACCAACCGACCTCCACTTTTCAATGGGTCTAATTACACCTATTGGAAAGCTCGGATGAAGATTTTCATACAAGCACTAGACTATGATATGTGGAGTATCATAGTGAACGGTCCACACACACCCACCAAGATAATAGATGGTGAGGAGTCAACCAAACCCGAAAGAGAATGGGATGAGGTTGATAAGAAATTGGCACAGTTAAATGCTAAAGCTATGAATGTTCTTTATTGTTCACTTGATGCAAATGAATTTAATCGCATTTCTACCTGTGCATCTGCTAAAGAAATATGGGATAGGTTAGAAGTAACCCATGAGGGAACAAATCAAGTAAAGGAGTCTAAAATAAACATGCTTGTACATAAATATGAGTTATTTAAAATGGAGCATGATGAGTCCATAACTGCTATGTTTACTCGCTTTACTGACATAATTAATGGTTTGAAAAGTCTTGGCAAATCTTATACTAACAGTGAGCTTGTAAGGAAGATTCTCAGGTCATTGCCAAGAACCTGGGAAGCCAAGGTGACTGCTATCCAAGAAGCAAAGGACTTGAACACTCTACCTCTAGAAGAGCTTCTTGAATCCTTGATGACTCACGAGCTTAGCATGAAGCAACATCAAGAGGATGAAGTCAAAAAGAAGAGAACCATTGCCCTCAAATCCACAGCCTCTCCTGATGAAGAAACTGACGACACAGAAGATGAAGAACAGGATGAAGAAATGGCACTCATCACCCGAAGATTCAAGAAGTTCCTAAGAAAGAGGAAACAGGGGATGAGAAAGAGACCTTTCACAAAAGGGGAACAAAGCAAAGAGAAAGAAAAAGATCAACCCCTTATATGCTATGAGTGCAAGAAGCCGGGGCATTTCAAATCCGAATGTCCACAATTGAAGAAAGGTCCCAAAAAGTTCAAAAAGAAGGCAATGATGGCCACATAGAGTGCGAGCGACGACTCAAGCTCCGATGAGGAGACCTCAACAGAACAAGCCAACCTGTGCCTTATGGCACACGATAATGAGGTAATTTCTGAAACCCCTAGTGAATTTACTTTTGAAGAATTGCATGAAGCCTTCAATGATTTAATTGATGAATTGAAGAAACTAGGAATGAAAAACAAAGAACTAAAATTGAAAAATCAGTCTTTAGTAAAACAAGCAGAAAATTTTTCAATTGAAAAATCTACTTTGCTTCAAGAGAACCAAAGCCTAAAGAATGATATTAATAAGCTGAAACCTATAGTAGATAAATTCACCTTAAGTTCAAACAAACTAAATATGATTCTTGAAAATCAAAAGGCCGTATATGATAAGGCCGGACTTGGCTATAACCCCTTAAAGAAACAAAAATTTCTAAAAATATTTATGTAAATTATTCAAGTAACAAGCCTACCAATACTACTTGTTTTAAATGTGGTAGAATAGGACATAAATCTTACACTTGTGCAAACATAACTGTAAAGAAAATATGGGTTCCAAAAGGAACCATCTTGACTAACCAAAAAGGACCCAAGAAAGCTTGGGTACCTAAAACAAAAACTTGATATTTGTTTGCAGGTGTGTCTAGCATCCCATGGAGAAAACAGGAAATGGTATCTGGACAGTGGATGCTCAAGACACATGACTGGTGATGAATCACAATTCATCACGCTTGATGCTAAGGATGGAGGGATGGTCACCTTTGGAGATAATGGCAAAGGAAAGATCATCGGGATAGGTAACATTGGCATCACTCCCTCCAAATATATTGAAAATATTTTGTTAGTTAAAGGTTTAAAGCATAACTTACTTAGTATTAGTCAATTTTGTGATAAAGGGTATAAAGTAGTTTTTGAATCATCTGTTTGTATTGTGACTAGTCCTATTAATGATGGCATCAAATTTATAGGACATAGACATGGCAATGTTTATATGGTAGATCTAAATGATTTAGCCAAATTAGACATGCAATGCCTAGTATCCTTAAATGCTAAAGTTAATGAGACTAGTTGGCTTTGGCATCGTAGACTTGCTCACATTAGCATGCATTCTCTTTCAAAATTAATTAAGAAAGAATTAGTTCATGGCTTGCTTAAACTGAATTTTGAAAAAGATAGGATTTGTGATGCATGTCAACTAGGTAAGCAAACTAGAGTTTCATTCAAATCCAAAAATATTGTTTCAACTTCTAGACCATTAGAGCTTTTGCATATGGATTTATTTGGACCAACTAGAACCACAAGTCTAGGAGGAAAACGATATGGTTTTGTAATAATTGATGATTATTCACGTTTTACTTGGGTTTTCTTTTTGGCACACAAAGATGAAACTTTTCATATTTTCACTAAATTTCATCGAAAAGTCACTAATGAAAAAAGATTTTCAATTCAAAATATTAGAAGTGACCATGGAACTGAATTTGAAAATCAAGACTTTGAAAAATTTTGTGATGAGAATGGAATCGGCCATAACTTCTCTGCTCCTAGAATACCCCAACAAAATGGGGTAGTTGAAAGGAAAAACAGAACCTTAGAAGAAATGGCCCGTACCATGCTTTGTGAAAGCAACCTTCCAAGATATTTTTGGGCGGAAGCTATTAACACAGCATGTTACATTTTAAATCGTGCTTTGATCAGACAATTTTTAAAGAAAACCCCCTATGAACTTTGGAAAGAAGAAAACCAAATATTGCATATTTTCATGTTTTTGGCTGCCGATGTTTTGTATTAAATAATAGCAAGGAAAGACTTGGTAAATTTGATGCAAAATTAGATAAAGCAATCTTTCTGGGTTACTCCTCTACTAGTAAAGCTTTTAGAGTTTTTAATAAAAGAACTTTAGTAGTTGAGGAGTCCATTCATGTTGTCTTTGATGAATCTAACGATCTTCCTTCAAGGAAGAATGAGGGTGTTGATGATGCAGATCCATTAATAGAAGGTATGAAGGAGATCACTCTGAAAGATTCAGCCACTCCAGAGGACAAGGAACAAGAAGACAAACAAGATGAGATAGGTGAGGAAATTCAAGAACAACCTCAAGGTACAAATGACCTACCCAAGGAATGGAGGTATGTTCACAACCACCCTAAGGAGTTAATTATTGGTGATCCTATGCATGGTGTAAAAACTCGCTCTTCACTTAGAGATGTGTTTAATCATTGTGCTTTTGTATCTCATTTTGAACCTAAAACTATTGAAGAAGCTAAAAAGATCATAATTGGATTAATGCAATGCAAGAGGAACTTAATCAATTTGAAAGAAATAATGTTTGGACTTTGGTTTCAAGACCTAAAAACTGTTCAATAATTGGCACAAAATGGGTCTTTAGAAACAAATTAGATGAGCATGGTAATGTAATTAGAAATAAAGCAAGATTGATTGCTAAAGGATATAATCAAGAAGAAGGGATTGATTTTGATGAAACCTTTGCACCAGTAGCTAGATTAGAAGCCATTAGACTTCTACTTGCATATGCTTGCTTTATGAAATTCAAATTATTTCCAATGGATGTTAAAAGTGCATTTTTAAATGGATTTATTGCTGAAAAGTTTATGTAGAACAACCCCCTGGATTTGAAAATCATGCCTTTCCTAATCATGTTTTTAAATTAAATAAGGCTTTATATGGATTAAAACAAGTACCTAGAGCATGGTATGATAGACTAAGCAAATTTTTACTAAATAATGGTTTTTCAAGAGGTAATGTAGATACAACCCTCTTTATCAAAAGAAATCAAAATGATATGTTAGTTATACAAATTTATGTTGATGACATAATTTTTGGGTCTACTAATGAATCCCTTTGTCAAGACTTTGCTAAGCTTATGCAGGGGAGTTCGAGATGAGCATGATGGGAGAACTCACCTTCTTCCTCGGACTCCAGATCAAACAATCAAAAGAGGGAATCTCCATCACCCAAAGCAAGTACACCAAGGAACTACTCAAAAGATTTGGAATGGAGAACTCCAAACCCATTGGCACACCAATGAGTCCCTCATGTAAGCTTGACAAGGACGATGAAGGTAAATGTGTAGACTTAAAATACTATAGAGGTATGATTGGATCATTATTATATTTAACTGCAAGTAGGCCTGATATCATGTTTAGTGTTTGTTTATGTGCTAGATATCAATCTAATCCTAAAGAATCTCATTTGAATGCTGTTAAAAGAATCCTTAGATACTTAAATGGTACTCAAACTTTAGGGTTATGATACTCTAAGGACTCACAAATAGATTTATTAGGATATTCTGATGCTGACTTTGCTGGATGTAAACTAGATAGAAAAAGCACAAGTGGAACTTGTCAATTTCTTGGAGTTAACCTAATCTCATGGTTTAGCAAGAAACAAAATTCGGTAGCACTGTCTACGGCTGAGGCCGAATACATTGCAGCGGAAGTTGTTGTGCTCAAATCTTGTGGATTAAGCAACAACTCGAAGACTTTGGAATTAAACTTAATGAAACACCAATAAGATGTGACAACACAAGTGCCATAAATCTATCTAAAAATCCTATTCAACACTCAAGATCCAAACATATTGAAATAAGACATCACTTCATAAGAGAACATGTTCAAAAAAAAATATAATTCTTGAATATGTTTGCACCGAAAATCAATTAGCTGATATCTTTACAAAGGCCCTTAGTGAGGATAGATTCTGTGAAATTAGGAGAAATCTAGGAATTCTTGATCCATTTGCCTGAATTAATTTTCAAATTCCAATGATTTATGGTCAAAATTTCCTAAGAGCTCAATTTCCAACACCTTTCTTGGTCCCAAAAGCTCAAGTTTTTCATTCTAAAAACTCATCTTAGAGCTAAACTCCTTCTCCCCAAATTTCAAATTTTTCTGGAATTTATTCACATTTTTCCTGATTTTCTGAACTTCATGAGTCGACCCCCATGAGTCGACTCAATGGCAAACTTGTAATTCCCAGCAACTTCCAACGGGCTGAAGGGTTTATATTTTGAATTACTGTTCGTGAGCCGACCCTCACGCTCGTCTTCCTCCTTCCGAAATCCATTCTCCCTTCTCCCATTTGCTCCATTTCCAAGGCTTGAGCTAGTGGAACTCCTCCCGCCTCCTCTCCACCGCAAATAGCCACTCCGGGAAAGGTTCTTTTGTGACCTCTTCCCTTGTTCTTCACGGTTGGAGCGTGCCCTAGCACTCCACCGTCCCTCTCAAATCCACTCATTCTCTCCTCCAAAACCTCAAATCACTCTCTTGTGATCCTTCCTCCACTCTCTCACTTGCTCCTCAAGTCTCCTCGCCTGGTATTGAAGAGGTTATGGCACCAAAAATGAAACTTCCCCAAAGGAGAAAGTCTGTCCGGGAACTTGAAGAAAGTGTCAGAAGGAAAAGGCAAGCGGCACAGTCCTCCTCTGCTCCCGTTCCAGCTTCAGTTCAAGGTCCTTCACAGTCTTCTCAAACCCCCAGTAAGAACCCTCTCTCAGATAGAAAAGTAGAAACCGGGAAAAACATTGACTTCCGGTTCTTTGAAAGTGAGGGATTTTCTTTAGCAAGTAAGATCAAAAATCAGGGATGGAGCTTTTACTGTTCACTCAAAGAAGTCACCTTTGTTGACCTTGTTAGGGAGTTTTATCAGAATCTTATTTATGGAAATGGGTCAGTAACTTCAACTGTGAAAGGGATTGATATCTGTCTGGATCCTGTCATTTTAGGGAGATTTTACACTTACCTAGTGAAGGTTATGCATACATGGAACTCCCCGTGAAAGAAGAAGGTATAAGTGTTATACTTGGAGGAACCTACCAAGGGAATTTGAATAAACTAGAGGCCAAGATTTTACCTATAGAAATGAGAATCTTACATCAAATGGTCACAAAACTTTTCTTCCCTAGGAGTGGTAGGCACGATCTTCTGTCAGGCAGGGACATATGCATTATGTTTCACATTATCACAGAAACCCCCCTAAACCTCCCAGCACTTATGATAGAGGCCATGAGAGAGACTCTGAACAGATCTAAGGCACATTTGCCTTATGGTATGGCCCTGACTAGAGTTTTCAGGAGGTTTGGAGTTAGTTGTGAGGGGGAGGCTCCCACCAAACTGTCTCATGTTGATACCTTCAACCTACACACCTTGCATCGAATGGGGTTCACAAAAAGTGGTGGTGGTTGGATCAGGGGAGCTGAGGAAAGAACAGAAGAAAGAGCAGAAGAGAGAGCAGAAGAAAGAGCTGAGGATACAGCAGGAGTCAGAGCTGAAGAAGAAGAAGGTCCATCATCTCCTGTTCATGACTTCAGGGCAGCTTCACCAGATATACAGTTCTTTCCGGATCCAGAGGCTGGCCCTTCTGAGTTTACCAGGATACCCACACCTGTGCATCAGCCAGAGAGCAGAGCACCTCCGCCAGAGTTCACACTGTCCGATTATCAGATTGAGCGGATTGCACAGCGTATGGTCTCTTTGATGTCGAGTCAGATGAGCAGTACTTCATTTGTACCAGGGGCTACTTCTACTGATCAGACTTTGACTCCCCACATCTCCACAGTATATCAGATGATGGAGATCAGTCCATGAGGATTCAGCAGCTTGAGGACACTGTACTGAGACTGACTGGCAGAGTTCTCGAGTTACAGGGGCAGGTCTTCGATTTGGCACACCCTCAGCCTCAGGAGTCTACGATTGAGGTCACTGATCTCACTGCAGAGGCCGGCAGACTCAGAGGAGCTCTTGAGGGCGGTTATGAGTTACTGAGGAAGGAGATCAGAGGATCAAGTGAGCAAGCTACTACTCAGTTCACTGCACTTCTCCAGGCTGTCTCCAGGGCACTGACTGTACTTGACTCCATCAGACTTACCCTTTCAGTTCAGTCCCTAGCTTCTCAGCGTTCTCAGCCACCCAGTTCCTCCCGTTCGCCTGCTCGTGCCAGTTCTTCCTCTCGTGCCAGAGGCAGACGGGGTCGAGGACGCATCTCAGATCCAGATCCATCTGCTCCTTATCACAATTCTGATGATTCTGATCATTGATCATTTCTAGATCCTAGGTCTTAGTGTTTAGTCCTCTCTAGGATCTGTATTTTTGGGGCCATGTATTGACATGAGCTAGTTGACTTTGTATGATACTTTTTATGTTACAATCTATGTACTGAAACAATTATGGCTTTACCTTTGGAATGATGATTATCTTACTTTGGTTATATATTCTCTTTTGTGAAATATTGTCTTCTCTTTATGGTATTATCATTTTATGATTGCTGTTAATAGTTGCTTCATTAAGGGGGAGCAAACCCTACAAGAGGAGAAATTAAAGAATGCTTCAGAAAAAGGACTTAACCTTGTTTGATGATGTCAAAAAGGGGGAGAAATTAAACACAAAGAAATCCATCAAAAGCAAACACTACAAATTATGAGAAATTAATACATTGACAATTTTAAGTACAAATGCTAAATATACTGCAAATAAGTACCTTTTAAAATTACTCATACTCTGATTTGCTGTAAACCATTGAATATGCTTTGATAGGCTTTCAAATTCTAAACCCACTCTGATATATTGAATACATTGCTCTAATACTTTGACAATTTTTTTTTACTCCGATACATTACTCAATTTTACTCTGATACATTGAAAAACTTTTTTATTACTCTGATACTTTGCAAATTTTTCTCTGATACTTTGTAAAATTGTTTTCCCTACACTGATACATTGCAGGATTTTCATTTCTCTTGCTCTGATACATCTTAAACTTAAATGATCTAATACTCTTTCCAAATCAACTATTAAATATGCTTTGGCACACATGACTAGTTTTGAGAATTGAGAAAATTTTTTTCTTGCCTGATAATAAAATCAAATTTTCTGCTCTAACACCAAAACAATAATCCAATGAGCATATCTTCCAATCTTTAAGCAAATGGACAAACCATTTATGCATACAACCATTTGTATCACATGCCAAAAGAATCATACTCTTTTCAAGCATATGCACCTAAAATACAATCTGTTGAAATTCATGTTTCAGAAAAATGCTTTTGTTCAAATATTTTGTCATCATCAAAAAGGGGGAGATTGTTGCTCCTAGATTGATTTTGATGACTACAAAACAGTTTGAAGGGATACAAATATTTTTTATTTGAAAAAGACCTTATGCTCTACAGGGGCAAAATCGTAATTTCATCAAAACTCTGATTTGATAGCATCATCGTGTAGAACAAATGATATGTAATCTATTGGTGAAAGTTTCATGGTTTTTGGACTTATATTTTTGGAGTTATGAAGGTTTGAATTTCATGAGTCGACTCATGAGTCAACTCATGAAACTATGAGCTGATTGGCACGCAAAGATTAGCCATGGCACGCTGGTTTTCTGGCTTGGCACGACCTGTGAGTCGACTCATGAGTCGACCCACAAGGCATGAGTCGACTCATGAGTCGACTTCTGCTGTTTTGGGCCAAGAAAATCCAGAAACCAAATCTCTGGACTTTGCAACAGAGGTCGACTCATGAGTCGACCCCTGAGGCATGAGTCGACTCATGAGTCGACTCATATGACGGGATTTGCCTGTAACGGCTAGTTTTTGGCCAGATTTGGTTGCTTTTTAATGCTGCTTTTTGTGCTCTAACGGCTCTTTTTCTGCCTAGTTTGTTTTCCCTTGTCTCTTAGGCTATAAAAGGTTTCAAAAGGTGGAAAACAAAAAGGAGAGAGATCAAAATATCCAAGAGGCATTCAAGTGATTTGAAAAGAGAAAATCAAGAGCATTCAAGAGGGCATTCAAGTGCATTCAAGAGAAGGTTTTTCAAGCCAACTACTCAACATCATACAAAGCTCATTTAAAAGCCTTCAAGAAGCCATCAATCAAGCTCACCAACTCCTCAAGCATTTACTTCATCTCTCATCCACTTTGAGGAAATCCAAGAGGGCTTCTTCATTTGAGTAAAGCGTATTTATTGTTATATTCGCTCACTTAAGGAGCTATTCTTGTACTTATTTGTGCTCTAAACTGATTTTATCTTGTGAGTAATTGTTTTTATTTTGGAGGGTTTCCAAAACAAGGAAAGGTTGATCCGAACCTGAAATCGGAGTGTATTGGGTCGGCTTGTACCCGGAAAACAAGTGGACTAGCTTGGGATAGCTAGTGTCGGAGTTTCCGACGGTTGTATTCGGGTTGAATACAAAGTATAGTGGATTGGAATTTCCAAGTAGGAGCTTGGGGAGTGGATGTAGGTGCAAGGTTGGCACCGAACCACTATAAATCATTGTGTTTGTGGCATGCTTTATTGTTTCTCTTTAATTCTCCATTATATCCTTGCATTCTTGTTTTAAGTAATTAATCTCAAACTAAAGTCTCTCTCCTCATTCATCAAGCTTTTGATATATAATTTTTACAAGTAATTAGTTAAGCCTAAAATTTTTAAAACCCAATTCACCCCCCCTCTTGGGTTGCATAGCTGGGCAACACATGAGGGACTCATTGGTGTGCCAATTGGTTTGCAGTTCTCCATTCCAAATCTTTTGAGTAGTTCCTTGGTGTACTTGCTTTGGGTGATGGAGATTCCTCTTTTGATTGTTTGATTTGGAGTCCGAGGAAGAAGGTGAGTTCTCCCATCATGCTCATCTCGAACTCCCCCTGCATAAGCTTAGCAAAGTCTTGACAAAGGGATTCATTAGTAGACCCAAAAATTATGTCATCAACATAAATTTGTATAACTAGCATATCATTTTGATTTCTTTTAATAAAGAGGGTTGTATCTACATTACCTCTTGAAAAACCATTATTTAGTAGAAATTTGCTTAGCCTATCATACCATGCTCTAGGTGCTTTTTTAATCCATATAAAGCTTTATTTAATCTAAAGACATGATTAGGAAAAGTATGATTTTCAAATCCAGGGGGTTGTTCTACATATACTTCTTCAGTAATATATCCATTTAAAAATATATTTTAATATCCATTTGAAATAATTTGAATTTCATAAAGCAAGCATATGCAAGTAGAAGTCTAATAGCTTCTAATCTAGCAACAGGTGCAAAGGTTTCATCAAAATCAATTCCTTCTTCTTGATTATATCCCTTAGCAACCAGTCTTGCTTTATTTTTAATTACATTTCAATGCTCATCTAATTTGTTTCTGAAGACCCATTTGCGCCAATTATTGAATAATTTTTAGGTCTTGATACTAAGGTCCAAACATTATTTCTTTCAAATTGATTAAGTTCCTCTTGCATTGCATTAATCCAATTATGATCATTTTCAGCTTCTTCAAAAGTTTTAGGTTCAAGATGAGATACAAAAGCACAATGATTAACTACATCTCTAAGTGAAGAATGGGTTTTTACCCCATGCATAGGATCACCAATAATTAACTCCTTAGGGTGGTTGTGAACATACCTCCATTCCTTGGGTAGGTCATTTGTACCTTGAGGTTGTTCTTGAATTTCTTCACCTCTCTCATCTTGTTCGTCTTCTTGATCCTTGTCTTCTGGAGTTGCTGAATCTTTCAGAGTGATCTCCTTCATACCTTCTATTAGTGGATCTGCATCATCAACACCCTCATTCTTCCTTGAAGGAAGATCGTTAGATTCATCAAAAACAACATGTATGGACTCCTCAACTACTAAAGTTCTTTTGTTGAAAACTCTAAATGCTTTACTAGTGGAGGAGTAACCTAGAAAGATTGCTTCATCTGATTTTGCATCAAATTTACCAAGTTTTTCTTTGCCATTATTTAATACAAAACATCGGCAACCAAAAACATGAAAATATGCAATATTTGGTTTTCTTCCTTTCCAAAGTTCATAGGGGTTTTCTTTAAAAATTGTCTAATCAAAGCACGATTTAAAATGTAACATGCTGTGTTAATTGCTTCCGTCCAAAAATATCTTGGAAGGTTGCTTTCACAAAGCATGGTACGGGCCATTTCTTCTAAGGTTCTGTTTTTCTTTCAACTACCCCATTCTGTTGGGGTGTCCTAGGAGCAGAGAAGTTATGGCCAATTCCATTTTCATCACAAAAATTTTCAAAGTCTTGATTTTCAAATTCAGTTCCATGATCACTTCTAATATTTTGAATTGAAAATCCTTTTTCATTAGTGACTTTTCGGTGAAATTTAGTGAAAATATGAAAAGTTTCATCTTTGTGTGCCAAAAAGAAAACCCAAGTAAATCATCTATAATTACAAAACCATATCGTTTTCCTCCTAGACTAGTGGTTCTAGTTGGTCCAAATAAGTCCATATGCAAGAGCTCTAAAGGTCTAGAAGTTGAAACAATATTTTTGGATTTAAATGAAACTCTAGTTTGTTTACCTAATTGGCATGCATCACAAATTCTATCCTTTTCAAAATTCAGTTTTGGCAAACCAAGAACTAATTCTTTCTTAATTAATTTTGAAAGAGAATGCATGCTAATATGTGCAAGTCTACGATGCCACAGCCAACTAGTCTCATTAACTTTAGCATTCAAGGATACTAGGCATTGCATGTCTAATTTGGCTAAATCATTCAAATCTACCATATAAACATTGCCATGCCTATGTCCTATAAATTTAATGCCATCGTTAATAGGACTAGTCACAATGCAAACAGATGATTCAAAAATAACTTTATACCCTTTATCACAAAATTGACTAATGCTAAGTAAGTTATGCTTTAAACCTTTAACTAACAAAATATTTTTAATGTATTTGGAGGGAGTGATACCAATATTACCTATCCCGATGATCTTTCCTTTGCCATTATCTCCAAAGGTGACCATCCCTCCATCCTTAGCATCAAGCGTGATGAATTGTGATTCATCACCAGTCATGTGTCTCGAGCATCCACTGTCAAGATACCATTTCCTGTTTCCTCCTTGGGATGCTAGACACACCTGCAAGCAAAAGTCAAGTTTCTGTCTTAGGTACCCAAGCTTTCTTGGGTCCTTTTAGGTTAGTCAAAATGGTTCCTTTTGGAACCCATATTTTCTTTATAGTTGTGTTTGTAGATTTGTTAATAAGGCATGTGTATGATTTATGTCCTATTCTACCACATTTGAAACAAGTAATATTTGTAGACTTGTTACTTGAATAATTTACATAAATATTCTTCAGAAATTTTTGTTTCTTCAAGGGGTTGTAGCCAAGTCCAGCCTTATCATATACAGCTTTTTGATTATCAAGAATCATATTTAGTTTGTTTGAACTTAAGGTGAACTTATCTGCTATAGGTTTCAGCTTGTTAATTTCATTCTTTAAGCTTTGATTTTCTTGAATCAAGGTGGATTTTTCAATTGAAAGGTTTTCAGCTTGTTTCACTAAGGACTGATTTTTTAATTTCAGTTCTTTGTTTTTCATCCCTAGTTTCTTTAATTCATCAATTAAATCATAGAATGCTTCATGCAATTCTTCAAAAGTAAATTCACTAGGAGATTCAGAAGTTACCTCATTTTCGTGTGCCATAAGGCACAGGTTGGCTTGTTCTATTGAGGTTTCCTCATCGGAGCTTGAGTCATCACTCGCACTCCAAGTGCCATCATTGCTTTCTTTTTGAACTTTTTGGGACCTTTCTTCAGTTGTGGACATTCGGATTTGAAGTGTCCCGGCTTCTTGCACTCGTAGCATATAAGGGGTTGATCTTTCTCTTTCTCTTTGCTTTGTTCCCCTTTTGTGAATGACTTCTTTCTCATCCCCTGTTTCCTTTTTCTTAGAAACTTCTTAAATCTCCGGTGATGAGTGCCATCTCTTCATCCTGTTCTTCATCTTCAGTGTCATCCGTTTCATCATCAGGCGAAGCTGTGGATTTGAGAGCAATGGTTCTTTTCTTTTTGACTTCATCCTCTTGATGTTGCTTCATGCTAAGTTCATGAGTCATCAAGGATCCAAGAAGCTCTTCTAGAGGTAGAGTGTTCAAGTCCTTTGCTTCTTGGATGGCAGTCACCTTGGCTTCCCAAGTTCTTGGTAATGACCTGAGAATCTTCCTTACAAGCTCACTGTTAGTATAAATTTGCCAAGACTCTTCAAACCATTAATTATATCAGTAAAATGAGTAAACATAGCAGTTATGGACTCATCATGCTCCATTTTAAACAATTCATATTTATGCACAAGCATGTTTATTTTAGACTCTTTTACTTGATTTGTTCCCTCATGGGTTACTTCTAACCTATCCCATATTTCTTTAGCAGATGCACAAGTAGAAATGCGATTAAATTCATTTGCATCAAGTGCACAATAAAGAACATTCATAGCTTTAGCATTTAATTGTGCCAATTTCTTATCAACCTCATCCCATTCTTTCTCGGGTTTGGTTGACTCCTTACCATCTATAATCTTGGTGGGTATGTGAGGACCGTTCACTATGATACTCCACATATCATAGTCGAGTGCTTGTATGAATATCTTCATCCGAGCTTTCCAATAGGTGTAATTAGACCCATTGAAAAGTGGAGGTCGGTTGGTAGATTGCCCTCGGCTAGAGAAGTTCCGACATGGGTTGCCATAGATCTTTGGCTCTTTGATTGTTAGATCAAAGAAGGGCTAGAGCACCGAGCTCTGATACCACTTGTTGCCCAGCTATGCAACCCAAGAGGGGGGGTGAATTGGGTTTTTAAAAATTTTAAGCTCAACTAATTGCTTATGAAAAGTATTTGTTAAAAGCTTGATGAATGAGAAGAAAGACTTTAATTCAAAATTAATTACCTAAAGCAAGAATGCAAGGATATAATAAGAAATAAAGAGAAACAATAAAGCACACCACAAACACAAGATTTATAGTGGTTCGGTGCCAACCTTGCACCTACATCCACTCCCCAAGCTCCTACTTGGGAATTTCAATCCACTATACTTGTATTCAACCCGAATACAAAGTCAGAAACTCCGAACTAGCTATCCCAAGCTAGTTCACTTTTTTCCGGGTACAAGCCAACCCAAAAACTCCGATTTCAGGTTCGGATCAACCTACCCTTGTTTTGGAAACCCTCCAAAAACAAGAACAATTACTCACAAAGAGTAAGACAGTTTAGAGCACAAATAAGTACAAGAATAGCTCCTTAAATGAGCGAATATAACAATAAAAATACTTTACTCAAATGAAGAATCCCCTTTTTGAATTTTCTCAAGGTGGATGAACGCTTGAGGAGGAGAAGGTGAACTTTGATTGAAGACTTCTTGAAGGCTTTGAAAGAGCTCTTGATCAAGGTTGAACAGTTTGGCTTGAAAAACCTTCTCTTTGAATGCTCTTGAATGCCCTTTTGAAGCTCTTGCTTTTCTCTTTCACAATCTCTCTTGTATATTGTAGATTCCTTGTCTCTCTCGAGTATATTGTGGATCTCCTTTTTTTTTCTCTCGTGTATCTCATTGATCACTGTCTCTCTCGTGTAGATTTTGGATCCTCCCTTTTTCTTTCACTTTTGAAACCTTTTATAGCCTTAAGAAACAAGGGAAAACATTTTAGGCAGAAAAAGAGCCGTTAGAGCATTTTAAGGGAGCATAAAAGGCAATTAAAATGGGCAAAAAACTAGCCGTTGCGGACGATTTCCGTCGCAGGGGTCGACTCATGAGTCGACTCATGCTTCAGGAGTCGACTCATGAGTCGACTTCTGTTGCAACAGCCAGACACTTTGATTTCTGGATTTTTTTGGCCCAAATCAGCAGAGGTCGACTCATGAGTCGACTCATGCCTTGTGGGTCGACTCATGAGTCGACTCACAGGTCGTGCCAAGCCAAAAATCCAGCGTGCCAAGAAAATTTTTGCATGCCAATCAGCTCATTGTGCCATGAGTTGACTCATGAGTCGACTCATGCACTTCAAACATTCATAACTTCAAAAATATAAGTCCAAAAATAATGAAATTTTCACCAATAGATTACAAATCATTTGTTCTACCAAATGATACTATCAAATCAGGATTTTAGTAAAATTATGATTTTGCCCTGAAGAGCATAAAGACTTTTTCAACTAAAAATATTTGTATCCCTTCAATCTGCTTTGTAATCATCAAAATCAATCTAGGAGCTACAAAATGATTAGTCACAGACAAACTTGGACCTAGGTCTGACAAATGCACATTCATCGGGTACCCCAAAGAGATCCAAAGATTTTTTTCTACCATGCTAATGAACAAAAAGTGTTCGTCAGTCTTAAAGCAATCTTTTTAAAAAAGAAGTTCCTTGGTGAAGGAACCGTTGCCTCTAAGGTTGAACTTGATGAAGTTCAACAGGTAGAAAGACCGACACCAATAGCTGAACCTGAGTTGGATTTGATTAGATCATATCCAGAGCCCAATGTACCTGTACCATTAAGGCGATCCGATAGAGTACCGCGTCAGTCGGACAGATACTACGGTTTCTTGGTCCAGAACGGTGATTCCATCGAACTTGATGAGAATGATGAGGATCCGATCACCTATATGGATGCAAATGCAGAGATCTGATTCTGAGAAATGGCTTGAAGCTATGAAATCTGAAATGGAGTCCATGAAGGTCAACGATGTATGGACATTGGTTGACCCATCTGAAGAGGTGAAACCTATTGGGTGTAAATGGGTATTCAAAAAGAAAAAGGGCACAAATGAAAAGGTGGAGACCTATAAAGTCCGTCTAGTTGCCAAGAGGTATCGTCAACGTTATGGTATTGACTATGATGAGATATTTTTCTCTATGGCAATGCTCAAATCCATTCGGATAATGCTTGCAATAGCTGTCCATCTGGATTATGAGATCTGGCAAATAGATGTAAAGACAGCTTTCCTGAATGGAGAGCTGACCGAAGAGGTATATATGATACAACCTAAAGAATTTACATCCACAGATGAGTCCAAGGTGTGCAAGCTTTAGAGATCCATTTATGGATTGAAGTAAGCTTCTCGGAGTTAGAACATGCGTTTTGATAAGGTGATCAAAACGTATGGCTTTGTTAAGAATGGAGAAGAGCCCTGCATCTATAAATGGACAAATGGTCCAATTGTGGTATTCTTGTTTTATACATGGATGACATTCTCTTAATCGAAAATGATATCCCCACACTACAGGGAATAAAAATTTGGTTGTCATCGCAGTTCTCCATGAAGGACTTGGGTGAAGTATCCTACATCCTAGGAATGAAGATCTATAGGGATAGATCTAAAAAGATGCTTGGGTTATCCCAGTCCACGTACATAGACACTGTCTGAAGAGGTTCAGCATGGAGAATTCCAAGAAGGGCTATCTATCAATAGGCCATAAAATTTTTCTCTCTAAGAAAGATTATCTGACAACTCCTGAAGAGAGAGAGCGTATGAGTAGAGTCCCATATGTTTCGATCGTGGGATCTATCTTGTACGTCATGACATGTACAAAATCAGATGTGGCATACTCACTAGGAGTAGTGAGTAGATACCAATCAGATCCTGGAGAAAATCACTGGAAAGTGATTAAAGCCATCCTTAAGTATTTGAAAAATACTAAGGACCAATGGTTGGTTTATGGTGAGTCAGATCTGAAACTTGTGGGGTTCATAGACTCCAGCTTTCAATCTGACCATGATGACAGCAGAAGCATATCGGGTTATATCTTTACTCTGAATGGTGGAGCTATCTGCTGAAAGAGTTTCAAGCAGCATACTGTGGCAGACTCTATTTGTGAAGTGGAGTACATCGCAGCATCGGATGCCGTGAAGGAAGTTGTGTGGCTGAAAAAATTCATCACCGAGCTCGAAGTAGCACCCTCCCTCGATGGTCCGGTCCTGCTCTACTGCGACAGCACTGGTGTCATAGCTCAGGTGAAGGAACCTTAAGCACACCAGCAGATGAAGCACATTTTGCACCGCTTTCATAGAAAATCGTGGATCAAGGTGACGTCGACCTTCAGAAGATCGATGGAAAGGAGAACCTGACCGACCCCTTCATTAAAGTCCTGGCAATAAAGGAGTTCGACAACCACAAGTCGAAGATGGGTATTAGATACTGTGCCAAGTGGCTTTAGGATAAGTGGGAGTTGTTGGAAAATATCCCAAAAGCTAATCGTCAAGCTGTTGATGGTTGAGCAATCAAGTATGGTAATTGATTTGTTAATAAATAAAATATATTTGGTATTTTCATCATAAGATTTCATCTTCTAATGAACTCCGTTGTTATGATGAAGTCCTTAGGACTATTCAGATTCGATAAAGAGAGGATTTATCGATTAGTCCTTAAAACTGTTCATGATCAAATGATTGGCTGTTAATAAGGACGACAGCTTCTATCGAGTATAGGTCACTGTAGGCCATATGCTTTGGTTGTTCTCTTAACCAAGAAGTGTGGAGACACTGGTATGGCATACATGTGAGATGTAAGAGTACATCATCATGGAACGTGACCAACTCCAAAGCATTCTGCTGTCGAGAATGTCTCTGATGGGATATAGGTATAAGTATCCCTTAGACTTGAGATCACCTCAGTGACTTGCAAGCAACTCACTGTGCTTTGGTACTGGACTAACTGAATTTCTGATTCAGTGACGGAAGACTTCTGGGCATAGTCAAGTACTTGCGAAGTCAGAGTGTGATCGAGATGGGATTGACCACTCCAAAAGTTGGAGAAGAATGAGTCACTGTATTTCAATTTAGCAAATCTTGGTCAGGATAATCCATCAAATGGATTTGATATTTTGAAATACAATGTGAACAACCTGATCAGAGTTGACAGTTGAACTCTGAGGTGTCTTATGATCATTTTGATCAAGGGGATGAATTATATGAAACTATATCCGCATGGATTTTAAGGATGTTGTTCTACACATTTGACCTATCCGGTCGTCGGGTACCATTGCTAGATGGTCACTTCGATTGATACAAAAATTTATTTCTGTGCTACTGATTTAGGTTCAGACCTATGAGGCCACACACATTAGTTTCATGATCTGATTGGATGGTCGATCAACGATTAAGAATCATTTTAGGGTTAAATGATCAATACGATTGACATTTAACCTAGTGCAAGTGTTGCAGGAGGATCGATTAGTAATTTGATTGCTAATTGGCTTAATTTGATTAAGCCAATGGGTTGAGATTAAGTTTAATTGAATATGATCTAATTAGATTTGGTTTGGGATTGATTGGATCAAGTCTAATTGGTTTATTGGATAAGCCATGTGCAAGAAAAAAATTAGTCCTAGTTCAATTAGGACTTGGGTCAACCTAATTTCTAATTTGATTAAAAAATTAAATCAGATTTAAATATAATTTAATCTGATTAAATTAAGTTTTTAATTGAGTTAAGATCTATTTTAATTAGATTGATCTAATTTTGATTTGATTTGGTTTGAGAAACCAAATTAAAATAAGTCATAAGATAGAATCCTAGTAAGACTAGGATTCCACCTTGCACCATATAAGCCCCCCATGCCCTCTCTCTTATTCCACGCCAATGCCCTCTTATTTTGTGTGGCAAAATCTCTCTCTCAGGTCCCTCCCACATCCAAAAGGTTTTCTCTCTTCTTTCATACATAGAAAGTGGTTGTGGATCAAATTAAAGTAGGAATAAGTTTGGATTTTAAATTCTATGAGATAAAATTTTAGAAATCCAAAATTCTTTCCTTTTTGCACCGAATTTACTCAGATTTTTTTTGAGATTTTTGTGACTTTTAGGACACATATTGTGCATCCTTTTCTGGTGGTCCATGCATGAAAATAAGGTGGAGGTGCCCAAGTGTTGGACGCCCCTTATCTTGCCATGTTTGGATAAGCCTTGACTAGGTATTTGACCTAGACAAGGACTCTATCATATCTCTCTCTATAAAACTAGTTTCTTCATGAAATTTTTGGAGAACACAGAGATTTGAGAGACCTTTGGGGCATCCAAAAATCAGAGAGAAAGACCTTTGGGTCATGGAGATATAATAGACACAAAACAGGGTGTGTAGGAGAGAGTAAAGAGAAGAAGAAGAGGGTTTTCTTCTAGGATTGTTGGTTTCATCTCTTTCCTTCCTCCATCTTGAGTTTTCTGAGAGTGTTTCAGATCTAAAACTTCTCCTCCTACTTCTCATCTTTGGAAGAGTCCAAATCAAGAAGGAGGCACCTGATCAACCATCGAAGAAGGATCAGCGCAGTACTAGCATACTGTGCTGATTTCCTAAAGCAGGACTTCTGATCGAGATTCGTGGGCTCGTGTGGATGACTTCTAGAGACCGAATGTGTGTGCGGTTTGCAACATCATCTTCAAGTTCGGATCAATAAGGTTAGAACGTTTAACTTGCAAGGTAATAGATTTGATCTATTGTTTAATACATACATTAGATGTAGTATAGAAACATGTTGATATGATCAACATGTAGTTCATACTCTATATATTTTAATTTTTGATTTAATGCTATGTAATAATCATATAATAGGATCTTAGATCTAGGGATTCTCTGATTTTAGAAAATAAATTTTGATTTATTTTAGTTTTTCACTGTCTGATCTTGAAAAAGTTTCAAGATCTAACCCTGAAATCTTAGATTTGGTTCCTTCAGGTCGGATGCGTGTGCGGCTCCAAAGGCAACAAAGAAAATCAACCGTGGAGTTTTTGACCTGCATGAAGGTAAGAGATCTGATCTCTTCTTTTATCTAGATATGATCTAGGTTTTAGATCTGAAACTGTTTCAGATCTAGGGTATTGATTTGATCCATACTAAATCTTTTATTTTCTGATTTATAAATGCAATATGACATGTTATAGGTCCTAATTGTAGGGTTTAGTAATTTGATTACATGCATTTGTAGATTAAATTATTTAATTTACATATTCTGCTGCGTTATATTTCAAAAAAATTTTGAAATTCATGCATGAAATCCTGCACCTTTTCCAACAGATAGTACTTGCACTGACTGTGCTGTTCTGATCGAGACCATATTTTTTTTGCTTAGGATAGTTGCTCCCTGATCTCCATGAGTATTTGAGTCCAGGATGCATTCAAGGAAGTATAGTTAGGGAACCTTCTCTATGATGACCAACACCTTGGTGACGAACGATGCTGTCTCTGGGGGCTTTTAGGTCATCAGTCCCGAGGATGGATTCTAGATCGTCAGCATGGAGATGGAGTCCTAGATCGTTGCTGACTCCTTCAGGGATCCTTCTGGTTTGGAGAGAGCTTGAGTCTTCTCTCTTTTTTTTCAATCATAATATCATCCAAGATCTCATGCTTTTGAAAAGCTTTATTGGCTCGTGTATACTTCTCAGCCCGATCCAGCATCTTTGCAAAGTTCTTCGAATATTTCTTTTCCAAAAAGTAAAGAAGAGAATTCTTCTGAAGTCCACCCTTTAGGGTGGTTATTGCAATCTACTGGTCCACGTCGTGCACTTCCAAGGTTGCTGCATTGAAACAGCTCATGTAGGCTCAGAGAGATTCTCCTTCCCTCTGCTTAATGTTCACTAAAGAACTAGATTCCTGTCGCTGTCTCTTGCTGTTGACAAAGTGGGTAATGAACGACCGGCTTAACTAGTCGAATGAATTAATAGAGCCTAACTTCAATACTAATCTCGAGTTATTTTTTTAAGAGTCAAAGGAAAAGCTCAGCACAGGATTTTATTACTAGCTCCATGAAGGAGTATAAGAGCCTTGAAGCTCTCTAAGTGATCCACTGGGTTAGTCGACTTGTCATAGTTTTTCAGCTGAGACATTTTAAAGTTGGTGGGTAGCGGCTCTTGCATGATCCTATCATTGAAAGGTAGGTCGATGCGGAAGTCGATTTGATCATTTTGATCCACGGTCTGATGCTGCAACATCTCGATTCATTGATTCATCTCTTGAAGCTTGGGGTCCATGTCGACGTCGTGGGTTGTATAGACTTCCATGCGGTGAGATGGAGATCGGCTTGGAGTAGATCTCTTGTCAGATAGGGGAATAGGAGAGCACATCCTCTGTTCAATGCTCTGAAGTCGACTCAGCCGCATCTACCTACCCCGATCTAGACTTTGAAGGGGAGATTGAGGTGGTTGTTGCTAGGGCACCTCCAGCATCGGGCTTGGTTGTTGCATGGCATTGATTGCTGCGACTAACACTTGCAACTAGACAACCAAAGTATTGAACTGATCTTGATTTACTCCTATAGTTAGCTGAGAGGGTTATGGAAGCATCTTCGACTGTTGAGTCGGGGCATGATTTTTGGTAGAATTTTCTACCTGCCGACTCTCCATGGCACTAGAATGTTTGGAGGATATTCTTTGCAGCAGCATTGCAGTAGATCTCATGCTCTTTCTTAAAAAGTGAGTCTGGATCCTTTCTCTACTACCAATCTATTATTGTAGATTTTCGATATGGGCTAGATTGACTAAAGTTTGGTGGTGGTTAGTAAAAAGTTGGCGACTGTTGGTGCAAAAATCCGTCCGCGTCGGAGAAGCTGGAGTCGAGGAAGCAGCGGTCGCCGCCGGGACCTACAAAAGAAGTCTAAATCGAAGGTGGGGTTGCTCCGGCAAGACCCTCCGATGCTCAAGTCAGTTCTCTACCTCAACAAGAATGGAGTGCTCGAACGAAAATTTTAGCAGAGTTTCTAGGTAAAAATGAGAGCTTAGAGAATAACGTATCTGGGGTCCCCCCTTTTATAGGCGGAGGGAGCAACAGACTGGTAGCGATGTTTGTAACCGTCCGGCAGTGGGCTGCCCACGGTCAGGAGGAGTTTGTTGCGAAGAGTAGTGGAGTGGAATCGTGGCTATCACCGGGACATGCCACGTGGAGTCTGTCGTGAGGGTGGAGCGGCGTCCGTTATCGCGACTTGCCAGAGGATGGAAGAATCGCGTGGTATCCATCGCAGGAAGTGGAGCAGGATCGTGGCCATTATTGTGGTCTGCCAGGGAGTGATGGAGCCGCACGAAATCCGTCGCAGGAAGTGGAGCAGAGTCGTGGCCGTTGCTGTGGCCTGCTAGAGGGTCCAGGCCTGTCGGTCGAGGCCCGACTGGAGTGTCTGGGGGAGAGGGGTGGCTAGTTGCCTGTCTGAGAGGAGCTCGGAGTCCGCCTCTCGTGGGAGTTCGGATGAAGTCTTCCTTCAGCTGGAGTCAGAGATGAGATCTGACTCCCGTAGGAGCCCAGGCGAAGTCTACCTGCAATCAAAGTCAGGGACGAAGTCCGGCTCCCTTAGGAGTCCGGATGGAGTTTACCAGCAGTCGGGTCGAGGATGGAGCCCGGCTCCCATAGGAGTCCGGGCGAAGCATTCCAGTAGTCGAGGTCGGGGATGAAGTCCGGGCGGAGTCTTCCCGTAGCTGGAGTCGGAGACGAGATCTGGCTCCTGTAGGAGCCCGGGCGAAGTCCACCTGCAATCAAAGTCAGGGGCGAAGTCCGGCTCCCTTAGGAGTCCGGACAAAGTTTACCAGCAGTCGGGGTCGAGGATGGAGCTCGGCTCTCGTAGGAGTCCGGGCGAAGTCCACCTGCAATCAAAGTCAGGGGTGAAGTCTGGCTCTCTTAGGAGTCCGGACGAAGTTTACCAACAGTCGGGGTCGAAGACGGAGCCCGGCTCTCGTAGGAGTCCGGGTGAAGCCTTCCAGCGGTCGAGGTCGGGGATGAAGTCTGGGCAGAGTCTTCCCGCAGTTGGAGTCGGAGATGAGATCTGGCTCCCGTAGGAGTCCGGACTGAGTCTTCCTGCAATGGGAGTTGTAGGTGAAGTCCAGCTCCCGTAGGAGTCCGGACGAAGTTTACCTGTAAGTGAAGTCATGGGCGAAGCCCGGCTCCTGTAGGAGCCCGGGCGAAGCCTTCCAGCAGTCGAGGTCGGGGATGAAATTCGGACGAAGTCTTCCTTCAGCCGAAGTTGGAGACGAAATCCGGCTCCCGTAGGAGTCTGGGCTGAGTCTTCCTGCAATGGGAGTTGTGGGTGAAGTCCGGCTCCCGTAGGAGTCCGGACGAAGTTTACCTGTAAGTGAAGTCGTGGGCGGAGCTCGGCTCCTGTAGGAGTCCAGGTGAAGCCTTCTAGCAGTCGAGGTCGGGGATGAAGTCCGGATGGAGTCTTCCTTCAGCCGGAGTCGGAGACGAGATCCGGCTCCCGTAGGAGTCCGGGCTGAGTCTTCCTGCAATGGGAGTTGTGGGTGAAGTCCGGCTCCCGTAGGAGTCCGGACGAAGTTTACCTGTAAGTGAAGTCGTAGGCGGAGCCCGACTCCTGTAGGAGTCCGAGCGAAGCCTTCCAGCAGTCGAGGTCAGGGATGAAGTCCGGACGGAGTCTTCCTTCGGCCAGAGTCAGAGACGAGATCCGGCTCCCGTAAGAGTCCGGGCTGAGTCTTCCTACAATGGGAGTTGTGGGTGAAGTCCGGCTCCCGTAGGAGTCCGGACGAAGTTTACCTGTAAGTGATGTCGTGGGCAGAGCCCGGCTCCCGTAGGAGTCCGGGCGAAGCCTTCCAGCCGTCGAGGTCGGGGATGAAGTCCGGACGGAGTCTTCCTTCAGCCGGAGTCAGAGATGAGATCCGGCTCCCGTAGGAGTCCGGGTTGAGTCTTCCTGCAATGGGAGTTGTGGGTGAAGTCTGACTCCCGTAGGAGTCCGGACGAAGTTTACCTGTAAGTGAAGTCGTGGGCGGAGCCCGGCTCCCGTAGGAGTCCGGGCGAAGCCTTCCAGCAGTCGAGGTCGGAGATGAGGTCTGGCTCCCGTAGGAGTCCGGATGAAATCTGGTAGTTGTAGGAATCTACCGTTGGAGAAGTTCAGCCGTTGACGAAGTCCGGGCTAGTTTGGATTGGAGTTGAACCTGGCTGGAGGAAGTCTGGAAGGGATTCGGGGAACAGCTAATAGTCATAGAAGGTCGGTTGGTGGTGGAGCTCAGTGAGTACTTGGGGCGGCTTAATAGATGACTGAGGGAGCTCATGTTGAAGGAGCTCGGGTGGTGCAGTGGGAGTTCGTCCGTCGGGGCAATTCAGTTAGCACTATGGGAATCTGGCCATTGGAGAAGTCTGGAGAGATACCATCTGTGGTCGAAAGCCGGAGGAGTCCTGGGAGGGTCAATCCTGTCAAGAACTTTAGTTGAGGGTATTTTATATCCAACACCAGTCCTCCTACTTCCGAGTTCGAATTTCGAATGAAGTACAGAGAGATTGTCACAGTCGAAGTTGCTCCCTTGATGTCCGCACGCAATCATCCTCAGATATTTTGGCATTCAATGCACATGCACTAGAGTCTTTTCAAATCGAGGTGATCCGAAGAGGCCCTTTTGGAACTTGCAGTGGAACGGTGCTCAAGGCGTGGCGCAATAAAAGCTCTGTCAGCCGTTTGCCACTTTTTAACCGCCCGCTGTGGTGAGTGGGACACACGGCGAAAAGAGACCGGTTAGAGGGGATTCGCAATCGTCATTATGTCGGATCTCGGGGCCTATTTAAACCCGCACCCCTCCTCCAAGAGTCCCGCTCTATCCGACGGTCTCGTTCTGGCGCCCTTCTTCTCCCTGAGAACTCCGATTTTTCTCAGCGCCCTTTCCAGCCTTAGGCGTTCCTCGAGCTGTCCCCATTTTCGCACCTTCGCACCTCTCCAAATCGCTTAGGTTAGTCTCGAAACTCCTTCCTCTTTTTGTTCTTTCTTTTGCCGTTCGATCTTTCTTCCTCTTGTTCTGCACATCAGTCCCCCGAGACCTTGTCCGTGATTTTCTCCGATTTTTAGGGATTTCACCTCTGTAAGTGGTCTTCATGTGATTCTAGATGTCTTCCAGGGCTTCTTCTTCTAGCGGCTCTAGGAGTTCATCTGTCTCGATCTCCCAGAGTCCTCAGGCGGTAGATGAACCGGTAGCTAGAGCTGAACCTCATCCGATTTTTGCACCGGACGCCATTCCTTGTTCTCTGACTCTGGACGAACTCCAACTGATAAGAGTTCAGTATGGGGTTCCTCCGGAGTACGAACTAAAACTTCCTGGCCTGTCCGACCGGGCTAGTGCCCCTCCCTCCGATTGCTTCTGCCTGTACCAGGAGGCCTTCCGTGCCGGACTTCGACTTCCTCTTCCGCCTTTTGTCATTGCTCTTTTTCGATTTCTGGATATTTCTTTGGCTTCGGTTGCACCGAACTCCTTTAGGTTTTTGATAGGGTTTCTTTCTCTTTGTCATATAGTCGAAGTCCAGCCCACCCTTTTCTTGTTTAGATACTTCTACACCTTCAAGCGTCATCCCACGGCGAAGGACTGGTGGTACTTCTCCCCACAGTTCGGTAGAAAGGGGTTGTTGAAAGGTGCCCCCTCTTCTATCCATAACTGGAAGGAAAAGTTTCTTTATATTCAATGCCTGACCTTGAGGCTAGGGTTGCCCCCTTGGGGCTCCCCAAGGGACTCCGTCCGTCGGGCGCCCAGCTGGGGGGGACGATCATCAGGCCTCCCAAAAACTCCTCAAATATCCAACTCTTTCTCTCCCAACCTCCTGAAGGAGCAGTTTCTGTTCAACATCGGCTTGAGCCCCCTGGATCCCATCAGTATTTCATCTCTCCTTTTCTTTTCTTTTTTTCCTTTCCTTTTCTCTCTTTCTCCTACTTCTCTTCTTTTCTTCTTTTTCACACCCTCTTTCTCCTTTTTTTTTTTTTTAGGCATGGACGCCGAAGAAGCACAGATGCTTGCCAGGGGCCTAAAGGCTCTCAAAAGAAAGGGCACCGTGGCCTCCGGGCTGGCGAAGAAGACCAGAGTAGAGGGGATGAGTTCGGCCGTGCCTGCCCAAGCGACCTCAGCCGTCGACGTCCTTGCAGACACTGAGCTTCCAGCCACCCGGGCTTCCTCGAGGGGTTTGAGTTCTCCTACCGAGGTCCCCGCTTCGGAGACCCGTCCTGAGGAGGTGCCAGGGGGTGAGAGGAGGAAGAGGAGGAAGACCTTGGCCCACAGGGTCGGCAGTCATCGGGCTGCCACTGAAGAATCCCGCAGCTCTGAAGAGGAGTAGGGGGATGATCCCTTTAGTGACAGAGACCTAATAAAAAAGCTGGTAGACGGGTACTCACTGCCCGAAGTCGTCCAGAGGATCGTCCGCGTCGATCCTGCACAACGAGTCTGGGACTCGCTAAGGGCCTTCCTCGAGCTAAGCAGATTCATCTTCCTTTCTTCCTTTCGCTTCTTCATTTAATTAACTTCTTAGCTTCCATTCTGACCCTCCGATCGTCCTTGCAGCTCGGGCACCAACTCCTCACCAACATCGAGACGACAAACAAGGCGGTGGAAGGTCAGCAGGCCGAGGCTGTCCGCCTTAAGGAAATGGCCCTCGAGGCGACCGGTCTCCGAGAGGTGCTTGAGAGAGAGAGACAGACCTCGACAGAACAGAAGGCCGCCTTGGAGGAGATAGTGAGGAGGGCGGAGGTCGAGGTTGCCAACATGGCGGAACAGATCCCGACCCTAGTCTCGGAGGCCAGAGGTCAAGCGGTGGAGGAGTTCAAGGCTTCCACCGAAATGAAGAAGTTGAAGGTTGAGTTCGGCCAAGCCGCATTCAATAAAGGGTTCGAGCTCTGCCAGGAGAAGATGGTCGTGAAATTCTCCGAGCTCGACCTCAGCTTCTTGGATAAGGCATCCGAGGATGAAGCCGGACCCTCCACCGTCGTCGCAGCCATCGCGGACCACCCCCCAGAGGTGCCGAGTCCCTCCGTTGATCCAGAGGTCCGAGACCTCTGACCTTGTATTCTTCCTTTATTGTCATTTTTCTTCTTTCTTTTGTCTTCAAGAAACGTTCAGTCAATAAAATTGGTCTCCTCCTTGTGGGGGACTTTTCTTCTTTTCTTTTTCTTTCTTTCTTTCTTCTTCTTTGTAATGAGTTGCGTCTTAATGCGTTGACCTCCCGATGGCAGCGCCCTGCCGAAGCGCTCCCCTTGCCTCAGGGGATTCTGCTGAAGTCCACGATCCAGCGCCTGAAGAAGGAGGTTCTTCATTTGACGAAAAGGTCGAAGAAGATGGAAGGCGAACTCCGCAGGTTGAGGGAGAGCCACTCTGAAGCCACCGCGGAGGCCACCCACTTTCGAAATCTCCACGTGAAGGAGATCATGGAGTACAGTCGGAGGAAGGCGAACTTTGAGAAGGAGCTTGAGGAACACAAGAAGCACGCCAGCGACCAAATTTGGGCCCAAGCTGTCAAGATCAGTTCTCTCAGAGTGGAACTGTCGGCTGCCCAGGAGTGGATTGGCCAGCTGGAGGGAAGTTCATCCCGGCTTTTGACCCGGGCCGACAGCGATCGGGAGTGATCGAAGAAGGCCTCCGACCTCCAGCAACAGCTCCAGGATGTCGAGGTGAGCTATGATGCGTACCGGACCGGCTGGCGCAAGCAGGTGGATGAATACAAAGGGAGGCTCAAGATGGTGACCAACGAAGTTGCCAACCTTCAAGGGCAGCTAGCTGGAGGGGCTCAGCTTGTTTCCGCTCGAGATTCCAGCGAACTTCAATCCCTGAGAAGAACCACAGAAGAGCTATCTGTCACCCTTGGGGAGGGGAAGGTCGAGCTGCAGCGAGTGAAGATCCAGCTGGCATGCGAGCAGTAGGCCGTCAAGGATGCAGAGGCGAAATCCGAGGTCCTGAGAAAAAGGCATCGAGAGGTGGAGAACGAAAGCCGACGATTTCACCGTAGATACATGGAGATATTAATGAGAGAGAGGGAATTGGAAGCAGAAGTCGAAAGTTTAAGGCGCTCCCTGGCGAGAGTCGAAGCCGAAAGTTCGAGGTCGGAGGAAGCTGGGCCCCCCTGAGGGCTCTTTTTGCCTTCCGTCTTCCCATGTATATATTTTTTCTTTCATTGTTTTGTCTTGTTCTTGTTGTTTTGCCTTTCTTCTTTTAGCCCGCTGGGCTTTGTAGTATATATTTTGTGAATGAAATAAAAAGAAGATTTTGTGTTACCTCGTCCATGCATTGTATTAAATCGTGATCCGCCGAACTTCTTTTGTCTCTTGACTTGTTCGACGTCGGTGTCGTTTGGAGGTACCCAGTCGTCATCACGTCGATTTGCTTTTCTTGTTGTCCATGGCCGTAGGCTCGAGCTCATGGTCTGAACTTTGCATTACCTTAAAGGAGTCATTATTTTTTTGACCCGTGTCGAGTGCCTTATTAGAGATCGGGGATGTTCTGTAGGAGCTCCCGTCTTTGTTGAGATGAAGTTCCCTATATTTTTGATGTAGTTTGTTTTTCATCTGTTGCCGATGTAGTCCATCGCTTTTCTTTTTAATTTTCCTCCTCTTTTCTGAGTGAGGGTCCTCCCCTTGCTTTTCGTGGGGTCGCGTAGAGGTGTAGAGGTGTCGTTGAGGAGATTTTTTTCTTTATCCGATCATGTTGGGCGATCGGGTTTTTGTCATCGTCAGGATGAGGTTCTCCTTCTGTTCTTGACGTAGTCGATCTCAGCTCAGGTTAGGACGAGGTTCTCCTTCTATTCCCAATAGAGCTGTGGGGGCACATAAAGGTCGTTGCGAGGGCCTCTCCCCCCATCCGATCTAAAATAATCGGATCTTCGACTTTGCTCATGTCAGGATGAGGTTTTCCTCCTGTTCCTAACATGGCTGTGGGGGCACATTAGGGCGTTGCAGGGCCTCTCCCCCCATCCGGTCTAAAAGAATCGGGCCTTTGACTTTGCTCATGTTAGGGCGAGGTTCTCCTCCTGTCCCTAACATGGCTGTGGGGGCGCATAAGGGCGTTGTAGGGCCTCTCCCCCCATCCGGTCTAAAAAAACCGGGCCTTTGACTTTGCTCATGTTAGGGCAAGGTTCTCCTCCTGTCCCTAATATGGCTGTGGGGGCGCATAAGGACGTTGTAGGACCTCTCCCCCCATCCGGTCTAAAAGAACCGGGCCTTTGACTTTGCTCATGTTAGGGTGAGGTTCTCCTCCTGTCCCTTACATGGCTGTGGGGGCGCATAAGGGCATTGTAGGGCCTCTCCCCCCATCCGATCTAAAAGAACCGGGCCTTTGACTTTGCCTATGTTAGGGCGAGGTTCTCCTCCTGTCTCTAACATGGCCTGGGGGCACTCAAGGGCCGTTATATGGGCCTCTCCCCTGATCCGATCTTAAAATAATCGGACTTTCATTTTGCTCATGCTAGGACGAGATTCTCCTCTTGTTCCTAACATGACCATGGGGGCACTCAAGGGCCGTTATATTGACCTCTCCCCTGATCCGATCTTAAAATAATCGGACTTTCATTTTGCTCATGCTAGGACGAGGTTCTCCTCCTGTTCCTAACATGACCTTGTTTTAATTGTTTGAAGGAGTTATCCCCAGTCGTAACAAGTCCATGCCAAAAGGGAAAGACATGCAAAGTCGAAAAGAATTTTGATTCAAAGCAAAGTCATTAGTAGTACATTTATAGGCTTCTTGAGTCCCATGGTCGTGGAAGGTCTGCTCCTCCTTGAGGTCCTCCGATGATGGAGTCGATGGTTCCGATTGGAGGCCGATCTCCGGGCTGCTCCTCCCTCCTTGGCTGTTCAGGTTGCGGCAGGGCCCTTGGCCGATCATCTCTGCCTTCAGGTCAGCATCGAATGAACCTGTCGAGCCAACCTCGTCTGATGAGCTCCTCGATCTCATCCCGGAGCTGAATGCACTCCTTTGTATCGTGGCCGTGGTCACGATGGTAGAGGCAGAACTTGTTAGGATTGCGCTTCCCAGGATGTGTGCGCATCCTTTCCGGCCTTGACAGCTGCTCCCTGACCTCCATCAGCACTTGGGTTTTCGAGGCATTGAGGGGGGCATAGTTGCAGAATCTTCTCGGGGGAGAACCCAACCGAACTCCGCGGTCCGGACTTCTCTGCCTACATACCCGGGGAGGAGTATGGACACGCTTGTGCCCGGGAGGAGTTCGAGAACGTGGCCGAGCTTCTCTCGACCCTTTTTCGACTGCGGGCTTACTCGAGTCTCTCGCCTGCCGCTCTCTCGCAGTCTCCTCATCCTTCATTTTGAAGGCTTCTTCTGCTCGGGCGTACCCTTTGGCCCGAGCCAACAGATCAACAAAATTTTGGGGTACTTCTTCTCCAGGGAGAACAAAAGGTCATTTTTCTGAAGGCCGCCCTTCAAAGCGGCCATCGCTACCGACTGGTCCAAGTTTCGGACCTCCAGTGCGGCGACATTGAAACGGTTGATGTAGGCCCGAATGGACTCTCCCTCCCTCTGCTTGGTATTGATGAGGGACTCCGAACCCTTCTGGGGGTGCCGGCTGCTGACAAAATGGGCCACAAATTGGTGGCTCATCTGATCGAAGAAAAAGATGGTACCCGACTTCAGCACCGAGTACCAGTTTCTCGCCGCTCCCTTCAAGGTGGATGGGAAGGCTCGGCATAGAATGGCATTGGGTGCGCCATGAAGCAACATCATCGTCTGGAAGGTCTCCAGGTGATCAACCGAGTCCGAAGTCCCGTCGTAGCTTTCAAATTGGGGGAGTTTGAAGTTTAGCGGGATCGGTTCCTGCATGATCATTTGAGAAAAAGGAGGGTCGGTACAAATATCCTCACCATAAGCGGGGGGAGCGTGGTGGAGTTCTTCGATCCATCGGTTCATCTCCTGGAGCCTCTGGTTTAGAAAATCCTCTCGACTATGGGTTTCGAGGGTCCTCTGGCAGAATGGGGGTAGAGATCTTCCAGGGGTGGAATCGTGATCCGACTGAGGGCTCTCCACCCTCGATTCATCTTTCCGGGAAAGACGGGGTGGCTGGCCCAAGTGGCCCGCCCTACCATCGGATTCTGGTGTTCCGGTGATGCTCTTTCCAGGCGCACTGATGCCTGCGGCTGCTGCTGCTGCTGTATGGCCTGCACAGCTTCAGTGAGGCCTCTGACCTGCTGCGCCAGCAGGTCAAATTGCTCTGCACCAACCGCCGTTACCGGAGGAGGAGGAGGAGGCTGGAAAACTGGAGGTGAGGCCGGAGCCTGAGATCTGGCCGCGGAGGCCGTGGATCGTCGCGTGGATGCCTTGCGGGGAGGCATCGGGCAAAGACCTAGTGGAGGAAGGAGGAGAGGATGCCAGAAAAGATGCCCGGGGGCGGTCCCATTGAGCGCTCCTTTAAGAACAAGGGTACTGCGAAGACACAGACCCTTCCTCTAGCGCCAATCCTGTTGGTGCAAAAATCTGCCCGCGTCGGAGAAGCTGGAGTCGAGGAAACCGCGGTCGCCGTCAGGACCTGCAAAAGAAGTCTAAATCGGAGGTGGGGTTGCTCCGGCAAGACCCTCCGACGCTCAAGTCAGTTCTCTGTCTCAACAAGAATGGAGTGCTCGAACGAAAATTTTAGCAGAGTTTCTAGGTAAAAATGAGAGCTTAGAGAATAACGTATCTGGGGTCCCCCCTTTTATAGGCAGAGGGAGCAACAGACTGATAGCGATGTTTGTAACCATCCGGCAGTGGGCTGCCCACGGTCAGGAGGAGTTTGTTGCGAAGAGTAGTGGAGCGAAATCGTGGCTATCACCGGGACATGCCACGTGGAGTCTGTCAGGGGGGTGGAGCGACGTCCGTTGTCGCGACTTGCCAGAGGATGGAGGAATCGCGTGGTATCCGTCGTAGGAAGTGGAGCAGGATCGTGGCCATTATTACGGTCTACCAGGGAGTGATGGAGCCGTGCGAAATCCATCGCAGGAAGTGGAGCAGAGTCGTGGCCATTGCTATGGCCTGCTAGAGGGTCCAGGCCTGTCGGCCGAGGTCCGACTGGAGTGTCTGGGGGAGAGGGGTGGCTAGTTTCCCATCTGAGAAGAGCTCGGAGTCCGGCTCTCGTGGGAGTTCGGACGAAGTCTTCCTTCAGCTGGAGTTGGAGACGAGATCTGGCTCCCGTAGGAGCCCCGGCGAAGTCTACCTGCAATCAAAGTCAGGGGCAAAGTCTGGCTCCCTTAGGAGTCGGACGGAGTTTACCAGCAGTCGAGGTCGAGGATGGAGCCCGGCTCCTGTAGGAGTCCGGGCGAAGCCTTCCAGCAGTCGAGGTCGGGGATGAAGTCCGGGCGAAGTCTTTCCGCAGCTGGAGTCGGAGACGAGATCTAGCTCCCGTAGGAGCCCGGGCGAAGTCCACCTACAATCAAAGTCAGGGGCGAAGTCCGACTCCCTTAGGAGTCCGGACGAAGTTTACCAGTAGTCGGGGTCGAGGACGGAGCCCGGCTCCCGTAGGAGTCCGGGCGAAGTCTACCTGCAATCAAAGTTAGGGGGCAAAGTCTGGCTCTCTTAGGAGTCCGGACGAAGTTTACCAGCAGTCGGGGTCGAGGACGGAGCTCGGCTCCCGTAGGAGTCCGGACGAAGCCTTCCAGCAGTCGAGGTCGGAGACGAAGTCCGGGTAGAGTCTTCCCACAGCTGGAGTCAGAGACGAGATCTAGCTTCCGTAGGAGTCCAGGCTGAGTCTTCCTGCAATGGGAGTTGTGGGTGAAGTCCGGCTCCCGTAGGAGTTCGGACGAAGTTTACCTGTAAGTGAAGTCGTGGGCGGAACCCGGCTCCTGTAGGAGCCCGGGCGAAGCCTTCCTGTAGTCGAGGTCGGGGACGAAGTCCGGACGGAGTCTTCCTTCGGCCAGAGTCGGAGACGAGATCCGGCTCCCGTAGGAGTCCGGGCTGAGTCTTCCTGCAATGGAAATTGTGGGTGAAGTCCGGCTCCCGTAGGAGTCCGGGCGAAGTTTACCTGTAATTGAAGTCGCGGGCCGAGCCAGGCTCCTGTAGGAGTCCAGGCGAAGCCTTCCAGCAGTCGAGGTCGGGGACGAAGTCCGGACGGAGTCTTCCTTTGGCCGGAGTCAGAGACGAGATCCGGCTCCCGTAGGAGTTCGGGCTGAGTCTTCCTGCAATGGGAGTTGTGGGTGAAGTCCGGCTCCCGTAGGAGTCCGGACGAAGTTTACCTGTAAGTGAAGTCGTGGGCGGAGCCCAGCTCCTGTAGGAGTCCGGGCGAAGCCTTCCAGCAGTCGAGGTTGGGGACGAAGTCCGGACGGAGTCTTCCTTTAGCCGGAGTCGGAGACGAGATCCGGCTCCCGTAGGAGTCCGGGCTGAGTCTTCCTACAATGGGAGTTGTGGGTGAAGTCCGGCTCCCGTAGGAGTCCGGACGAAGTTTATCTGTAAGTGAAGTCGTGGGCGGAGCCCGGCTCCCGTAGGAGTCCGGGCGAAGCCTTCCAACAGTCGAGGTCGGGGACGAAGTCCGGACGGAGTCTTCCTTCGGTCGGAGTCGGAGACGAGATCCGGCTCCCGTAGGAGTCTGGGTTGAGTCTTCCTGCAATGGGAGTTGTGGGTGAAGTCCGGCTCCCGTAGGAGTCCGGACGAAGTTTACCTGTAAGTGAAGTCGTGGGCGGAGCTCGGCTCCCGTAGGAGTCCGGGCGAAGCCTTCCAGCAGTCGAGGTCGGGGACGAGGTCCGGCTCCCGTAGGAGTCCGGATGAAATCTGGTAGTTGTAGGAATCTACTGTTGGAGAAGTTCAGCCGTTGACGAAGTCCGGGCTAGTTCGGATTGGAGTTGAACCTGGCTGGAGGAAGTCTGGAAGGGATTCGGGGAATAGCTGAAAGTCGTAGAAGGTCGGCTGGCGGCGGAGCTCAGTGAGCACTTGGGGCGGCTTAATAGATGACTGAGGGAGCTCATGTTGAAGGAGCTCGGGTGGTGCAGTGGGAGTTCGTCCGTTGGGGGAATTCAGTTAGCACTGTGGGAATCCGGCTGTTGGAGAAGTCTGGAGAGATACCATCTGTGGTTGAAAGCCGGAGGAGTCCTGGGAGGGTCAATCCTGTCAAGAACTTCGGCTGAGGGTATTTCATGCCCAACAGCGACCAAATATGCAAAACAAGTCTCTGGCCGGGGTTAGCTCCGATAGAATCCTCCAACATTCAAGTCAGAAATTTACAAAATAGATGAGGAGTGCACAAGAGAGAAAAAATTACATATCTTAGAGATCCCCTGATTATTTCTATTTATAGGTCAAGGTGGGAGCCGTAAAAGGGAAGAGTTGGAGAGCATCTCGACTCCTTCAGATGCGTCATTCCGAGATTTTGATCTGATTGTTTGGGATTAGGTTGTTGTGGTTATCTTATCTGATTCTTGGCCAGCTGCTCCCAACAGTTGTATGATTTGAAGGGAGTGCACGAGAGTCTCCTATCAATCTTTCATAATATGATGGTTAAAGTAGGAGTCGAAGAAAATGTGGATCGACGGCTTGCCATGCATAGTATTGAAGATAGGGATCCGCAGCCATCGTGAGGATCAGCGTCTGAAGTCTGAATTGATGTCTAATGCATGGAGGATGTTGACGATAAGAGTTGACGACTGATGCACAAGTCGGCGACTGATGCACGGATCCATGGCCGATTCTTAAGTTGGTCGTGACTAAGGTTTGCTGGTGTCTTTGGTTCGGGCACTAGATTTTCTTCCCATAACAATAAGCAAAGGAAACAATTAGTAGGCTCATGACAATAAAAAGATTACTATCTGCTAAAAGAGTTGATCATCTGCTATGTTCAACTATATTAAGTTTGATTTACATTATTGACCCTATGGTCAATATTTTGGATTCTTAGAATTTTTTAGTCAACATAGTATCAAAGTTCAGATTTGTTGAAGGCTGTGAGTTCCAAGTCCCCTTCATATTGATTATTTTTTATATTTAATTAACTCGATGATCATCTTGACTTATTACAAGCATTGTGGCTATTGTATATTGTTACCCTAGCTTAGCTCATTTCAATCATTGTGAGCCCTCCACATATATAATGTACGCCACACTTGAGGGGGTGAAATGGATTGTTGACCTTAACCTAAATTTTTAGAGTAAACTAGTTAGTCAATATTTGATGACACTTTCTCAGATAGACTTAGCATAATCCTTCTTTTTATTTTTATATGCATGATAGTTTTTCTAAGTTGTCCAAGCGAGCAGCTATTAGATTGGCCGGTGCTGACCAAGCATCGACCTTAACTGGCACTTCCTTGGCCAGGTGTAGTCTAGGCAAAGCAAAAAACTAACAGAGCAGGTGTTGGCAGAATTTGCACCTAGAAATTACTCTGCTGTTAATTTATATATTATTTTATATTTTTTAAAAAAATTCTATAAAATAAAATTTTATAAAAAGAAAATTAAAAGATTGAAAAGAGATTGTCTGGATCGGGACACACATGATGTATATTTCTTTAAAAATGTGATTCGCTTCCTACGTACAAGTCTGTAGCAATTGTCCCCAAGGAACAACAATCTGGCTCAATCTGATCATTCTTTAATGAGCATGATCGGTGGGAGCTTGATCCAAATGACTTACTTTGATTGCCCACAAAAGGAAGAAAATAGTAGATGAAATTTTTAAGAAATAGAAGAAAAAATAGAATAAATTTGGAGAAATAAAAGCAACGAAAGAAGTGCATTGTGAGAGACAAAGTATCAACGGTCCCAGGGTGCTAAGTGCGATGTTTCAAAAAGCACCGTAACCTTTGGTTATGTCATGCCAAATGCATATATGTGGTCACCAGCCCACTTCTCTCAAAGTCTAACTTGCACTTCATGGGAAAGGATTTTCATTTAAGCAAAAGATCTTGTCTCACATATCCAATGCTGGACTAAAAAAAGATGACGCTTTAAAACATTAATTTATTTTTTAAAATTTAAATATTTTTCAAATTAAAATTTCAATAGTTGTAGATAGGGTTGCGAGAAAGGGATATCACAATTCACCAGAGTCGTTGGTTTCAAATGAGAACAAAATTTCATGAAATTTTTTTTTTTTTTTTTTTTTTTTTTTGTGGGGCTCTATACTAAAGTGGCCTAGGAGGATGTACTGCAGAAAAGATCTTTAATTAATGTAGTTTGAAAATTGAGCCAAGATCTTTTGTGATATGTTTTGTTCTGTATAAAGCTAAATAGTTTTAGATGGCCGCGCCACACCATATAATCGTAGAAAAACTCGTCAAACATCCAGAAACAACGTACTATGGGCAGCATGTAACATAACGTAGTTTACCACTCACCATTTGATTGCGTCCATCTCTATGATTGAATAATATGGCAGCCATCAACAATTACACAGTTTTTTGTAGTGCAAAATGCAAATTCTTGAAAATCAACATCATTTCCCTTAATCATCACTAGAGCAGGTATAGAGACATAATTTTAAAAGTGTTATACTAAAAATCGAATACAATAGGCCAGTGGTGAGAAGCAAAAGTATACCGGAAGGAAAGTGGGACGAATGATTGCAAGAGGAAAGAAATGATCCGGCGGTGCAAGGGAAAAAATTAGTGGGCATGGGAGTAAATAGCTAGCAGTGAGTGGGCACTTCGGTCCGCGGAGCTCACCTATAGAATTGTATGAATAGGCGGGCGTACGACGCGGTCCGTGGAATCCACGTTTTCTATGCTTTTCTGAGCCCACGCTGCGGCTCCCCTCGGCTCGGCTATTGACAAGGCTTAAGATTCCATTTACGAAGGTCCTTTCTGCTGCCGTTTCCCACAAAATATTATACCTAATCTAACGTGGCGTTTTGCGGGAATAGAAGAAAGTTTACGGCTTGTTATGGTTACTTTTGTTATCTTAAATTAATGCGAGTACCAGTAAGCAGGTTTGTCCAGAAAGGGCTTTTGGCTGCAGCACATCTGAATCTGAATATTTAAATGCAAGATCCGAGTAATTATGGGAGCCAGCTGCCTTTTGTTGATTATTCAAAAGTTAATCAAGAGAGGGTTATGGTGCTGTTTAGTATCACTAAAATGTATGGATGAGAGAGACAGAGATTGATGTAGCTGAGCTAAAATAGACTAAATGAAGATTGATTTGCAATCTAAAGATATGATTAAAATTTGGTATATCATAATTCAATTTTATAGATAGAATAAAAGTTGCTGGGCAAAGCTTATTGCTAGATTGGTAATAATATTAGACAGCATCAGCATATCTTATAGTAAACTATCCCCTCTCATAAAAATTATTAGATATCAAGAAAAAGATTTGGCAATCTACATGATATGTTTTATCTGCCAAACATGAGAAGATGAGCTTGCATGTAAGAACATCCGAACCTACATAAAGATATACATGTCACTTGAAATTACTTATGCTATAGTATAAAAGAATTATGACAACTGTTCTCCTCTTTTTTTCTTTTTCTTCTTTTTGATTGAAAAAAGAGATAGATCCAATTGCATCTCAAAAATACAGTCAGCATGAGCAATAGTAACTTAGTCTGCTATTCTTCTTACATGAATATTTTCGAACATGTTAATTTTTAGTGCTCAAAAAGTATGATATTCCCGGATTTTCAGGATGCATCATAGACTATCAACAATTTGAGCTTAAGTAATTGATGTCACTCATCTATCCACAACATATTGGTTCATCTTCTTTTTCTAACTTATAACAAGAATGTTGCTGCAAACCAAAGGGGAGTTTTTAACATTAAAAAAGGCAAAGGCATTACAAAAGGCTGGAACGACCAGCCCATTTACGGTCCACTGATATTCTCCTACGGATGGCGCCTTTTGCCACCAACTAGACTGAGCCATGGCTTGAACTCTTTAGATTTTTCTTTTAAAAAAGGGCTTTGGTAACGAGGCCACCCACACCTTTCTCACTCTCCCTCTGTCCCTATCCCGTCTCCCCAAGCTTCCCTTCTAATTAACAACCCCCTCCCTCTATCATACCCACATCTCCTTATGCTCTCTTTCTCTCTCATCTGTATAATTATCAGCTATTACCCCCCAGCAAAAGCAACAGGTGGCAGGAGTAACTCTGTTTCTCACTCCATGTGTTTTTGTCTGCCTGCGTGTCCCTTTCTTAAGTGCCCATGCTCTTTTCCCACTGCACAAGTATATGTTTTTAAGAGAGAGAGAGAGAGAGTTTGGTAGCTTTGCAATCTAAGAAAGAGGAAGCAGATCCATCATAGGCCCCCTGCAGAAGGGACAGATCCTTCGCTTCTCCATACTCCATCAAACTCGTCTAAAATCTCCAAGAGTCCCCATCCCATCAATTAACCTTCGCATCTGAGAACTATATAAAGCCGACCACCAAGCCAACATAGAAACAGAGCCACATCCTTTCCCTTCCCTAGTGCGCCTTCATGGAATCCCATCAATGGAGAACTCAACAGCCGTCAGACCACCAGCATGAGCACTCTGCAAAAATCCCAAAGCTCCGGCTTGCGGATCAGCAGCAGCCACCAGCTTCTGCTCTACCTTTGTTTGCAGCTGAACGCAAGGCCACCACCCACACCTCTCCCCTGTTTTCATACCCAAACTTATCACCCACTGGTGTCCCTAGTGAGTCACTTTCCCCCTAAAGGATTCCACCAGAAGTGTATTTTTTGCCTGTCACTCTTTCAGTTGTTTCTCCTGTAAGTCCGAATGAGGTGGTTCTCTAAACTCATTTCTGATTTCATTTTGTTATGTTTGTATTTTTTTTTTTTTAATGGGTGGGCAGGGGTTGGAGGATACTTCAGCCTGGCACAGTGGCAGGAGCTGGAGCTGCAGGCATTGATCTATAAATATATGATATCTGGGGCCTCTGTTCCTGTGGAGCTCATTCTACCTATTAAGAGGAGTCTTCTCAATGCAACCCCCTATTACCACCACCTTCATCAGTATCAGCATTTCCAGCAACCCTGTGAGTGCTTGTTCCTTGCTCTTGATGTTTGATGGGTTTGTATGATCCCCTTTTAAACCGATCATATGATTTTAGTTGATCTGTACTTGTTGTAATTTTTTTTTGTGTCACTTTTGTTACCTTGCTGTTGTTTACTTTTGTAAGCCATTTCTCTTACTGCCTCCTTGTTTCTAGTATTTTTAATCTCTCTATGTCCTTTATTTTTCGTACTATCTAGTTTCTTCTCCGACATTAAGATGAACTATACTTCTTTCGTGCCTTCTGTTATTCTATCCTTCTTGGTCTCCTCTTTTTGTGTGCTTCTTCTTAGTTGAAGGTTGGTCGCACCTATTCTTTAACCAGATAAACGATTGATGTAAGGTTCTGCTTACCTGATTCCTTTCTCTTCTCTGGATGAACTGGGTTGGATTACATGATTTGATCTCTTGGCTTCAGATCTCAGAAACCATTAATTATAAGCCAAGTAACATAAAAAATCTGACGCCAAAAGAATGACCGGTCTTGTTTGAGATTTTTGGACATCTATAGTTCTGTACGGTTTCACATACTCGTCCTAGGTCTCTGAGATCACTCATTATGTATAGGTGAGCATGTCTCTTCTGTTGTGTTCGTTAGTGGGGATTGATGATCCGAGCTTCCATTAATTAGCATGGTCATCTGGATCAGCCTGTCAAATTATTTTGGCCAGTTATGTTCCTGTTTTAGTTTGGTAGGATCAATTACACTGCAACTTGCTTTGCTTGGGATGGATCAATTGGAGAACCCATCAATTCATTTGAGAAGAATATGCAATGAAGTATGGAAGGTTCTCTTGAAAACGAAGCAATAGTGAGAAATATATATCAACCAACCAAAGATCATAGGAACCTAGAAAGAAACTTCCCATATTTTAAGGAGTCTGTATATAGAGATGTGTATAGCTCATCATAGCTCTGCTAAAAAGCTAATGACTCTTGAGATCAATTTGACTTCCTTGTTTGGCTCTAGTTGGTACATTTGCTTCCTTCCTTTTCTAATTGTTCTCAATGCGAGGTTTATATACATCTGAAAATGGAATTTGTTGTGTATCTCAAAATAGACTCATGAGGTTAATTTGACTTCTATTTGATGCCTGTATGGTCTCCACAGTGCTGCAGACCGGGTACTGGGGAAGGTGTGTTGTCGACCCCGAACCTGGGAGATGCAGGAGAACAGACGGGAAGAAGTGGAGGTGCTCGAGAGAGGTGGTGACGGGCCAAAAGTACTGCGAGCGCCATGTGCACCGAGGCCGTAACCGTTCAAGAAAGCATGTGGAAATCCCCACAGCCACTGCCACTAATGGTTTAAAGACCACCCTCCCTTTGCCTTCAGGAAAGACCACAGAGAGCCATTTCAGTTTATCTGATTCATCCGCTACACTTGACATCCTTCCTCTTATCCAGAGGTACCGTTTTCATCAACCACTGGTGAAATTTCTTCCTGTATTCTTTATGTAACTGCAAAAGTTTATCATCTGTTGATTTCTTATACTTCTTTAGTGGTGGTTCTTCTGATTTCTTTATCAGTGGTTTAAGGCCTTTAATATGTTGCAAGTTTCAATCATGATCCAGGGTTAACTAGGTTTCTGCTATTTATTTTACTTGTTTCCATTTCTACTGCCTTAAAGATGTGCATACCCTCTAGCCAACTCTTGGACTATCCTACCTGTAGAGTGTAGAGTTTATTCTTCTCAGCTTGATCCTAATTCAAGGTGAGTTCAGGAGGACAGTATTTGATCTTGAATAATTGAACCGACCTTCAACAATTCTTCTTCTTCCTTGGTTGCAGCTTTTAGATGTGAAGGATATAATTGGTGACTAACTCAACAGCACATGTTCATGACTTTGCCTGCAAACAAGTGTTTTAGGATGTTGTATTCTTCATGTCTAGTGGATCCTAATTTGTTGTCATGTGAGCTATTCTCCTTGCTCTTTTGCAGCCAACAGTATTGTTTGCTTCTGATATTGTTTTGTAGACCGCCAGATGGTAAAACAGTCCAAGGGAGCCTCCTAGAGAGTTATTATGGCAGCTACTCCTCCCCAGAGTTCCATGATGACAAACCAGACGGCCATGTTCTTCGTAGGTTTTTCGATGACTGGCCGAGATCACAGCAAGAGCCCAATACCAACACCTCGATCAATGCTAGATCTGCAGCTTCCACCGCTCAACTCTCGATCTCCGTTCCTGGAAATTTATCATCAGATTTCTCCCTGAAACTGTCCACCGGAAATGGTGACAAACCAGGACCGAGCAGCAACAGAGACAATGGAGATGGGCGGGTGCACCCACCTCTGCCGAATTGGTCATCATGGGGGAACCATGGGGAGGCATCAATGGGTGGTCCACTGGCTGAAGCGCTCCGTTCGTCAACCTCAACTCCTTCACCAACTAGCGTCCTGCAAAGGCCTAATGGATCGATATCAGAGACAAGTAGCATTAGCACTTGAGTGGCCGTAAACCTTGTATCAGAAATCATGGCTGTGTAGTTCTTGGTTTGCTTGTAAGACAAGGTCTTAATTTCTTGTTTTGATGGTGGTGATTTGCATGGATGAGATTTGTTGTCGAGTGGGTCTTGGGTTAGTGGACGGGAACTCTGTGGGTAGTGTATGTTTACTGTACTATGGAACCTTCGTTTAATTTGTTTAGTTTGTGTTTTTAAACTTTGGAGGCAAGCTGGTGGGTTATCATTTAGTTTTATGGAAGATTGGTATTCGGGAGAGACTTTGATTTTTCTCTGGTTGGCTTCCGGGGAGAGATTATTGATATCCGATAATTTGAGGGAGGTGGTGGGCTCATCCTTAATCTGAAGACAATGGATCAAAGCTGTTTCTGTCTTGCTCTTACAGTAAGAAAATTCTCTAGAGCTAAAGCTAATTGTGTAAGGAATGATAATGCAACCAGAGACATGGTAGCCCAAGACTGCCAATCAGGATGCGAAGAAAAAGCAACCCACACACGAAGACATGACACCTCTAAATTAAGATGAATAAAAGTGAATGATTTATTGAAGCAACTCAAATACAAAGATGGAGAACATTCAACTTCTATATTATGCTCAACTCGTGCTTGTGTGTTCTAATACAATTGATGGGGGAGGTTTTTTATGGACTTTATATATGGTGACTTCTTGTGCATGCAATCACACCAATTATACATAAGACTGCATATAGAAATGAAGACACTCTACGGACATGCAGTCGCACTAATTGTATATAATTAAGACTGCAGAGAAAATGGAGAGAAGTTATAGAAAGATGCAAAGATGGATAAGTACAAATGAAGAGACAATACGGTAAAGAAGATGCAAAGATAGATAATTACATGAACATATTAATTAACTTTGCATGAAGCTATATTAATTATGTATCCAGACTATTCCAAAATGTTAGCTTTACTAGCTTCAACCAAACAAATTGGAGAGGAAGAGCTCCTTCGTTCTAGCATTCTCGAGTCCAAAGGATTAAGAAAATGAGTAACATGAAGACGAAGGTTGGGGTTATAGTAGCTACAAATTAAGTGTTGAAATCAAGCTGAACCTACATGCTTAAATAATTTTAAATCTTTTATATTTTTAACTAATATAGTATAGGTTAGTTAGAAAGAGCCTTAGGCTCTTTATCTTTTATGAAAAAGAAATAATGGTTCTAGCAAAGAGTTTGGGTGGGCTATATGTATATATGTATATAGAAATTCTTTTGAGCACTGCAGGCAGTGCAGACTATGCATACCGACCGTGATAATTGGCTCACGCACGGCGCCGGAACACGATGCATGAAAAAAAATTTTTTTTCAGCCCCACGCATGAGCCAATCACCGCAGACGGTGTGTGCAGTTCTGCACTGCCGGCGGTGCACAAAGAATTTCTCTATGTATATATATCTTCAGAGAGAGGAGACTTGGAAGGGATATGAGAGGCGTATCATTTTGTCCAGGCAGTAGGTCTGTTTGGTGATTTTGAGAGGCCACCTTCTGGAGAGTCATACTGAGGACTGGCTTGTAACTGTTCTTTTATAGACCCGCCACACCCTCCCCACCACCCCTCCCTCCCGACCAAAAAAAAAAATTTTTTATACCTATCTTTTAATATTACTCAATATAGTCTTGATTGACGCTCATTCTATTAGAAAACACCATCACATGGTGATCCAGTATGCATGTAGGAATTTTAAAAATTTTAAAATATGCAGTGGAAGGAAAATTTTAAAAAATTTTCAACATCGTTTTGGGATAATCATGTAATATAACGTATCAATATTATGCCAGGACAATCTTATGTCTGAACAATATTAAAAAAAATTACTAATTAGATCTAATCTAATCAAGTATGCATAGAGATATATCTCAACATAAAGTCAGATATCATCATACGTACAAGATTAAGATCTATGCAGAAATAAAAATCTAATTTTTACCTTTATGCAGGTAGATCTTCACTGTGATCCGATAATCCGTGGATATCTTCAAGGTCCATTAAAGTTACGATCTGATGATCCATGGATGTTTTCAAGATCTTTTGAAGCTGCACAAGTGTCTGATCTTTATAAGTATCCACATGAGACTGAATTGATCAGGAGATCTCGATCTCATCGGAGTGCTAGTTCTCTTGCAGAGATCGCTCCTTGGATTGTCGAATCTTTTTCTTTTTTGATTCTCTTCTCAAGGGAACCAAAGTAATCTATAGGAGGATCAAGAAATCAGATCTAATCTAATTTTTTTTTCTTTTCTATTCTCAAAAGAGAAAAGAAGATCTAAAGAAAAAAATAAGAGATCAAATCTTTTTTCTTTCCTTTCCATCTAACTCTTGAATTGAATCTGATGGAGAATGAGATGAAGAAGCATGTCCAACTCTTAGACATTTGAGGAGGAGAAGGGAGAAAGTGAGAGCCATGTCCAACTCTTGGACAAAAGAGAGAGAGAGAGCGGAAGAAGATACTTTAATAACCAACTTTTGGATGTTAGAAAGAAAGGATCTCCAACCTCATGCCAATCTCCTTGTGCCACACCCTTTTCCCTATCTTTTCACACACACATCTGATTTCTCTTGAGGAGGCATGCCACACCTCAAACCCATGCCTTATATCCCTTTTTAGTAGGAGTTAGTTAGGGTTTCAAGAGTCCAAAGATACTAGGACTCTTTGTAGCCCTCCCCACTCCTTGTGCACCCTTTTCTCCATGCCGAAAAAAGAATTCATGTAACTCTCTCTTGGCGTGAAACATATGGGGCGTGAGGCTTAGGGAAGAGTCCTTCTATTGGTCAATCACCTTTTGAAGATAGAGTCTAAGGTGGTTTGGATTTCCATTTAAATCAAAATCTGATTGAGTCTAAACCTTTTAGACTTATAAAATCCAATCTGAGTCAAACTCAGACCAAGTCCAATCAAATTAAATTTGATTTAATTTGACTAGGATCAACCCAATTATTTGATCAAGTTAAATAATCTAGCAACAGTTACAATTAAGTTCTTCTATAACTCATTAATTCTTAGCAAATCCTTCATGTAACTTTTACACATTGGTCCAATCATTAATCAAATTGATAATTAAATCTTATTGTGATTTCAAATCATAATTCAACAATCTGATCAGTCAGGACCTCTTTTACGTGTGACCTTGTAGGTTCTATTCTGTTTGGTCATAAGATATATTTTGATCCCCATCAAAAATATTATTGGAACTTCTTTCAAAAAATTAAAATAATTTTAACTCATCAATTGAGAATTATTGATTATCAAAGTAATTCTTGTTGGTCCCATTGTGAACAGCCATATAGCTAGGAGATCGAGTTATGGTGTAGTCAAACTACAGCAACCTCATTATGAACAGCCGAGATATTGCAAGTCAAAAAATCATTCACACTACAATAGCATCGAAAAAATTACTGATGAGTGAGTAGACATCTAAATGACTTCTTATATTAGTTATGCTCGGTACCGTTGTTCTCTAACAAACATCTGTACTCTCGCTCCAGTATCCTCATACTATAGACTCGAGACTAGTTTATCCTAAAGAAGCGATCTGTGCATCAATTTAACTGGATCAATCACCGTCTGCATGATGATCCATCGATCGAAAGTAATTTAAGAATTAACCATCAATGACACATACCTTAAATTTTTAACTCTAGAGAATATGTGTTATCATCTTATTAATTTTTTGGATAATTCATGGACATATATATGCATGAATGAAAACTAACTGTCATAAATAATTAAGTCAAGTATGAAATTATTGAAGAAAAAACTGGCTTTTTCCGTGTAGGATCTTCCAGATCTAATGAGATCTGGGGCAGAATATTTCAAAAAATTATTCTACAATATTTCAGATCTAAGATCTATTAGATCTAATTCCTGTTATCTGATATTAAATCTAAAATTAAATCTGAAAATATGAGGAATAGAGAAATACCTCTAGGATAACTAGATTATCCTGTAGATGATCGCAGCAATGTTCGAGGTTCTAAAATAGCCACGCAGTCGCCTGACCTCTCTCGGTATCCACTCGAGTAAGATCTGGATCATCTTCTCTTTGCAAATTTTTGCTCCAAAAATCAGATCTGGATCTGATCTGGAAGATCTTCAAAAGATCTTCTGAAGCTGGAGCAGCAGCTTCTCGATAAATCTCTGCAGCCTTCTAATCAGGAAGCCACCACGTCTTGGACAAGCACCAGATGGATGTCCAACCTCTTAGACGTGAAGAGGGGAGGGAGAGGAGCAGAGGGGGTGTGGAGAAGTGGAGAGGATTCAATCTTTTGTTGGTTATTGAGCAGAGTTTCTAAACCCTAGGCGCAGACAGGGTTTAAATAGACCCTGCTACACCATGTAGTGCCACATCATTCGACCAATCAAAAAATTCCAATTAATTTTGAAAAAAATTTGATTGGTAGAGTGATGTAATCTGATCATATCAGATAAGAATTTTCACAATTCCTCGTACTGTTGGCACCAACACTGGATAAGCACAGTGAGATTGGCGCCCCACAGTCCAAGTTGATCAAGGGATCAGAGTCCTCATCTCATGGGACCTATCCTTATCCACTTGGGGCGCACGCTCAATCTGAATATGGCACCCACTTTGAGGCCCAATTTAGCAAGTGGACACTCCATAAAAAATCTTCAATGACCTCTTGCCAAGTGGCCTTCAGTCCAAGGTCCATGGGTCAACGTTTGACCAATATCCTAAAACGAAAATGGCAGGTGACAGGAATTAGCAGGTGTTATCTTAAATTCATCTCATGAATTAAGACAAATCCTTTCTGAGCTGGACTGGCTCTAGTCAGACTGTGAGAAACCTTCTCAAGGTTCTCTGGGTGAGTCAAATCATATTTGGCTCAGTCGAGATAGAAAAGATTACACGAAAAAAAAATTAGGCTCAATCGTGTGCTAGTACGATTGTCTTGAACCTAATTGGATCTAATCCAAATCAATCAAACTGGGCTAGCTCAATTGATGACATCCAAACCTTAACTCTTATTTGTGTGACCCAGTTAGTCCATTTTCGTATGGTAATGAGACATATCGTGATCTCATCATCGACATCATCGAAACTCCTTTCAATGGATCAGAACTCTTCTGATTCAGACAATTAGAATGATCGATCATCAAGATCATTCTAATTACTCCCAAAATCCATCAGTGACACCTAGCAGCATATGGTGGCAACCCATCAGAAATAAAGACGAACCTCTCGGTGTAGCTATCCGTGCGATTGAATTCTTTTATCATGAGTCCCGACTGAATTAGGGTTAAGGTAAACTCGTCAAACCCAACATCAGTCATATGAATCAATCGATTGATCCGAGTCCGATGTGAAAATCCAATGGAAAACTCTTTTCCATTATTTCACTCTGTCATGGCCATGGGCTTAAGGACTCAATCTTTCAATCATCATAGGACTATTCCTCTCATCTACCGAGGTTGATAGATCCCATCTTGGTGCAATCTGGTTCCTACAATGAATATGCTACAGCCAACATACACCTCAGAATTCTGAATGGCTAGGAGATCGAGTTATGGTGTAGTCAAACTATAACACACTCAAGGTGAACTGTCGATGTACCTCAGATCAAAGAACTAGACACACAGCTGCAGCATCGAGCTAGTCATCGATGAGAAGGTAGATTTCCTTATGACTGCTCAAGATGGTCACGCTCAGTACTCTCGTTCTCAACGAATACCTGTACTCTCGCTCTGGTGTCTCTACATCGTAGACTCAAGACACATCTATCCTAAGGAAGCGATCGTACACCAACCTTCCGGATCGATCACCATCTTCGTGATGATCCTATAGTCAGGAGCAGTTTATGAGTTACTTATGTATATTCATGCCTTAAATTTTCAACTCTTAAAAATATGAATTAACATTTCTACTGTTGGTGCAAAAATTCGCCTGCGTCGGAGAAGCTGGAGTCGCGGTCACCGTCGGGATCTGCAAAAGAAGTCTAAATTGGAGGGGGGGTTGCTCCGGCAAGACCCTCCAACGCTCAAGTCAGTTCTCTGCCTCAACAAGAATGGAGTGCTCGAACGAAAATTTTAGCAGAGTTTCTAGGTAAAAATGAGAGCTTAGAGAATAACGTATCTGGGGTCCCCCTTTTATAGGCAGAGGGAGCAACAGACTGATAGCGATGTCTGTAACCGTCTGGCAGCGGGCTGCCCAGAGTCAGGGGGAGTTTGTTACGAAGAGTAGTGGGGTGGAATCGTGGCTATCACCGGGACACGTCACGTGGAGTCTGTCGCGGGGAGTGGAGCGGCGTCCGTTGTCGCGACTTGCAAGAGGATGGAAGAATCGTGCGGTATCCATTGCAGGAAGTGGAGCAGGATCATGGGCATTATAGCGGTCTGCCAGGGAGTAATGGAGCCGCGCGGAATCCATCGCAGGAAGTGGAGCAGAGTCGTGGCCGTTACTGCGGCCCGCCAGGGAGTGATTGGGCCGCACGGAATCTGTCGTAGGAAGTGGGGCAGGATCGTGGTCGTTGCTGCATCACGCCAGGGAGTGCAGACCTATCGGTTGAAGTTCGGCTGGAGTGTCAGCAGTTGAAGTTGGTGACGGAGCCCGGCTCCCGTAGGAATCCGGGTGGAGTCTGCCTGCGGTCGGAGTTATGGGCGGAGTCCGGCTCCCGTAGGAGTCCGGACAAGGTCTGTCTGCAGCCAGAGTCGGGGATGAAGCCCGGCTCCCGTAGGGGTCCAGGCGGAGTCTTCCTGCAATTAAAGTCAGGGGCAAAGCCCGACTCCCGTAGGAGTTCGGACGAAGCTTACCAGCAGTTGAAGTTGGTGACGGAGCCCGGCTCCCGTAGGAGTCCGGGCGGAGTCAGCTTGCGGTCGGAGTTATTGGCGGAGTCTGGCTCCCGACGGAGTCCGGACAAGGTCTGTCTGCAGCCGGAGTCGGGGATGAGGCCCGGCTCTCGTAGGGGTCCGGGTGGAGTCTTCCTGCAATTAAAGTCAGGGGCGAAGTCCGGCTCCCGTAGGAGTCCAGACGAAGATTACCAGCAGTTGAAGTTGGTGACGGAGCCCGGCTCCCGTAGGAGTCCAGGCGGAGTCTACTTGGCAGTTGGAGTTGTGGGCGGAGTCCGGCTCCCGTAGGAGTCCGGACGAGGTCTGTCTGCTGCCGGAGTCGGGGATGAGGCCCGGCTCTCGTAGGGGTCCGGGCAGAGTCTTCCTACAATTAAAGTCAGGGGCGAAGTCCGGCTCCCATAGGAGTCTGGACGAAGCTTACCAGCAGTTGAAGTTGGTGACGGAGCCCGGCTCCCTTAGGAGTCCAGGCGGAGTCTACTTGACAGTTGGAGTTATGGGCGGAGTCCGGCTACCGTAGGAGTCCGGACGAGGTCTGTCTGCAGCCGGAGTCAGGGACGAGGTCTGGCTCCCGTAGGGGTCCGGGCAGAGTCTTCCTGCAATTAAAGTCAGGGGCGAAGTCCGACTCCCGTAGGAGTCCAGACGAAGCTTACCAGCAGTTGAAGTTGAGGACGGAGTCTGGCTCCCGTAGGAGTCCGGGCGGAGTCTTCCTGCAATTAAAGTCAGGTGCGAAGTCCGGCTCCCGTAGGAGTCCGGACGAAGCTTACCAACAGTTGAAGTTGGTGACGGAGCCCGGCTCCCGTAGGAGTCCAGGCGGAGTCTACTTGGCAGTTGGAGTTGTGGGCGGAGTCCGGCTCCCGTAGGAGTTCGGATGAGGTTTGTCTGTAGCTGGAGTCGGGGACGAGGCCCGACTCCCGTAGGGGTCCGGGCGGAGTCTTCCTGCAATTAAAGTCAGGGGCAAAGTATGGCTCCCATAGGAGTCCGGACGAAGCTTACCAGCAGTTGAAGTTGAGGACGGAGCCCGACTCCCGTAGGAGTCCGGGCGGAGTCTTCCTGCAATTAAAGTCAGGGGCGAAGTCCGGCTCCCGTAGGAGTCCGGACGAAGCTTACCAGTAGTTAAAGTTGAGGACGGAGCCCAGCTCCCTTAGGAGTGCGGGTGGAGTCTTCCTGTAATTAAAGTTAGGGGCGAAGTCCGGCTCCCGTAGGAGTCCGGACGAAGCTTACCAGTAGTTGAAGTTGAGGACGGAGCCCGACTCCCGTAAGAGTCCGGGCGGAGTCTTCCTGCAATTAAAGTCAGGGGCGAAGTCCGGCTCCCGTAGGAGTCCGGACGAAGCTTACCAGCAGTTGAAGTTGAGGACGGAGCCCGGCTCCCGTAGGAGTCCGGGCGGAGTCTTCCTGCAATTAAAGTCAGGTGCGAAGTCCAACTCCCGTAGGAGTCCGGACGAAGCTTACCAGCAGTTGAAGTTGAGGACGGAGCCCGGCTCCCGTAGGAGTCCAGGTGGAGTCTTCCTGCAATTAAAGTCAGGGGCGAAGTCCAGCTCCCGTAGGAGTCCGGACGAAGCTTACCCGCAATTGAAGTTGAGGACGGAGCCCGGCTCCCGTAGGAGTCCGAGCGGAGTCTTCCTGCAATTAAAGTCAGGGGCGAAGTCCGGCTCCCGTAGGAGTCTGGATGAAGCTTACCAGCAGTTGAAGTTGAGGACGGAGCTCGGCTCCCGTTGGAGTCCGGGCGGAGTCTTCCTGCAGTTAAAGTCAGGTGCGAAGTCCGGCTCCCGTAGGAGTCCGGACGAAGCTTTCCAGCAGTTGAAGTTGAGGACGGAGCCCGGCTCCCATAGGAGTTCGGGCGAAGCTTACCCGCAGTTGAAGTTGAGGACGGAGCCCGGCTCCCATAGGAGTCCGGGCGGAGCGATGGGAGTTCGCCATCAGTAGTCGAAAGTCGGAGGAGACTTGCAAGGGTCAATCCCGTCAAGAACTTCGACCGAGGATATTTTATACCCAACACCAGTCCCCCTACTTCCGAGTTTGAATTTCGAATGAAGGAAGTGCAGAGAGGTTTGCATGACCGAAGTTGTCCCCTTGAATCCTGTGCACGACTGCCCCCAGATATTTCGGCATTAAATGCGTGCGTACTGGAGTCTTTTCGAATCGGGATGATATGAAGGGACCCTTCGAAATTCCCGCTGGTACGCTGGCCCAGGTACGGTGCAGTAATGGCTCTGTCAGCCGTCAGCCGCTTTTAGCCGCCTACCGTGATGAGTGGGACACGTGTCGAGTGCGGGCTGGTCTGGGGGGATTCGCGATCATTATGGCACCGGATCCCAGGGTCTATTTAAACCCGTCCTTCCGCCTTTAGGGGCCCTATTCCGCTTGAGAGTTCTATCCATATCTGCCCTTTCTTCGAGAGTCCTGATTCTCTTGGCGTCTTCTTGGGCCATAGGCGTCCTTCGAGTCATCCGTGTCCTCGCCCCTCTGCATCCCTTAGAGCGATCTAGGTTAGTCCCAGAACCTTCATTTTTCTTTCCGCCATTTAGGGGCCTTTTCTTTGCCATTTTCTTCTGTCGTATTCCTCTGAGTTAGTCTCCTGTGACCTCTCATCCTTTGTCCCATCCATTTTCTTCGGGATCTTTAGGGTCTTTATTTGAAGTTATTTGAAATGTCTTCCGGCACCTCCGCTTCCAGCGATTCCGGGAGTTCTTCCGCCTCAACCCCCCAGGTCTCCCGTTCTGTAGACGAACCCGCATCTGGGGCTGGGCTTCGCCCAATTTTTGCGTCGGGTGCCATTCCATGCTCCCTGACTCCGGATGAACTCCTTTTGATAAGGGTCCAGTATGGAGTTCCTCTGGAGTACGACCTGGAGTTGCCTGGCCCCTCCGATCGGGCTAGCACTCCCCCACCCGATCGTTTTTGCCTGTATCAGGAGGCGTTCCGTGTCAGGCTCTGACTTCCGCTTTCGTCCTTTATTGTCGCCCTCTTCCGCTTCTTAGATATCTCTTTGGCTTCGGTTGCCCCAAATTCTTTTAGGTTTTTGATAGGGTTTCTTTCCCTTTGCCACGTAGTCGAGGTCCAACCGTCCCTCTCTCTGTTTAGGCATTTCTATACCTTCAAGCGCCATCCTTCGACGAAGGACTGGTGGTATTTCTCTCCTCAGTTTGGCAAGAAGGGGTTGCTGAAAGATGCCCCCTCTTCAATCCACAACTGAAAGGGAAAAATACCTCTTCGTCCACTGCCCGACCCTGAGGCTGGGCCTGCCCCCTTGGGGCTCTCTGAGGGACTCTGTCCGCCGGGCCCCTAACCTGGGGGAGGACGACCTCCAGGCTGCTCGGAAGCTTCTTGACTTTTCCGCTCTTTCCCTTCCCAACCTTCTGAGGGAGCAATTTTTGTTCAACATCGGCCTGAGCCCCCAGGATCCTGCGAGTACTCCATCTTTTTCTTTCTCTTCTTTCCTTTCGTCCTTCTCCTTTTTCTTTCTTTTTCTTCTCTTTTCTCTTTTCTTTTTTTTTTTTTTCTTTTTTTTTTTTGTGTGCTACTCCTTCCTTTTTCACCCCATTATTGATTTTTGATTTCTAATTTTTGATTGATTTTTTTTTTTTAGGAATGGATGCCGAAGCAGCACGGATGCTTGTCAGGGGCCTCAAGGCCCATAAAAGAAAGGGTGCCGCGGCCTCCGGATCAGCAAACAGGGCCAGGGCGGAGGAGTCGAGCTTGGCCGCGCCCGTCCAGGCGGCTCCAGCGATCGACGTTCCCTCGGACGCCGAAGCAACGGCCCCCCGGGCCTCTTCGAGGAGTCCGCCGACTGGGGCTCCCGTTTCGGGGGTCCGCTCCACAGAGGTGCCCGTAGTCGAGAGGGGGAGGAGAAGAAAGTCGATGGCCCGTAGGGTGGGTAGCCGTCGGGCCACCGCTGACGAGTCATTCGGTTCCAAAGAAGAGCCGGAGAACCCCTTCAATGATAGGGACTTGATCAAGCGGTTGATCGACGGCTGCATCCTGCCTGAGGTCGTTGAGAGGATCGATCGCGCCGATCCTGAGCAGCGGGTTTGGGACTCCCTAGGGTCCTTTCTTGAGGTAAACAAATCTTTGTTTAATTAGTTTTTTGACCCTTGTTCTGATCCCCTAGCCGACCTCACAGATTGGGCACCAACTCCTCACCAACATTGAGGCAACGAACCGGGCAAGGAGGGACGCCGTCCAAGCGGAGGAGCATCACCGGATCGAAATTGCCCACCTCAAGGAAAAGGCCACTGAAGTAGTTGCCCTCCAAGAGGCCCTGGAGAGAGAAAAACAGGCCCGGGAGGAAGAGAAACAGACCTTGGGGGAGACGGTGAGAAAGGCGGAGGCCGTGGTCGCCAATTTGACGGAGCAGATTCCGGTCTTGGTCTCGGAGGCCAGGGGTCTTGCGGTAGAGGAGTTCAAGGCCTCCACGGAGATGAGAGACCTAAACGTCCAGTTTGGCCAGGAAGCGTTCATCAAGGGGTTCGAGCTCTGCCAGGAGAAGGTGGCCAGGAAATTTCTCGAGCTGGACCTCAGCTTCTTGGGCGAGGGGTCTGAAGATGAGGCCGGGCCTTCTCCTGCCACTATTGCTGTCGCAGCCCCCCTTCTAGGGACACCGAGCTCCCCAACTCCTGCCTCTGAGGTCTGAGACCTCCAACCTTGTAGCTTTCTTTTACTGTAATTTTTCCTTTTCTTTTTATCTTCAAAAATCATTTAATCAATAAAGTTGAATTTCTCATCGTGGATGGCTTCTCTTCTCCCCCTTCCTCCTTCTTTTTTATTTTTCTTTCTGCAATGAGACGCGCCTTGACACTCCTATCTCTCGATGGCAGTGTCCTGCCGAGGCACTTTCTTTGCCCCAGGGGATCCCGCTGAAGTCCACGATTCAGCGGCTAAAGAAGGAGGTTCTTCATGTGACAAAAAGGATGAAGAAGATGGAAGGCGAGCTTCGCAGGTTAAGGGAGGGCTACTCTGAAGCCACCTCGGAGGCCACCCGCTTTCAAAATCTCCACATGAAGGGGATCATGGAGTATAGCCGGAGGAAGGCGGACTTCACGAAGGAGCTTGAGGAACACAAGAAGGGTGCCAGCGATCGAATTTGGGCTCAAGCTGCCAAGATCAGCTCTCTCATGGTGGAACTGTCAACTGCGCAGGAGAGAATTGGCCAGCTGGAAGGAAGTTCATCCCGGCTCTTGGCTCGGGCCAACGGTGATCGTGAGTGGTTGAAGAAGGTCTCCGACCTTCAGCAGTAGCTTCAGGATGCCGAGGTGAGCTACGACGTGCATCGGGCCGGTTGGTGCAGGCAAGTGGATGAATATAAAGGGAGACTCAGGGTGGCGGCCGACGAAGTCGCCCGTCTTCAGAGGCAGCTGGCTAACTGGGTTCAGCTTGCTTCTTCTCGGGATTCTAATGAACTCCAGTCCCTAAGAGGAACCATCGAAGAGCTTTCTGTCACCCTCAGGGAAAGGACGGCTGAGCTACAGTAATTGAAGATCCAGCTGACATACGAGCAGCAGACCGTCACGGATGCGGAGGCAGAATCTGAGGTCCTGAGAAAGAGGCATCGAGAGGCGGAGAACGAAAGTCAGCGACTTCATCGGGCGCTCCAGGATGCGCTGCTGAAAAAGAAAGAGCTAGAAGAAGAAGTTGAAAATCTGAGGCAGTCCTGGATAAGGGGTGGAGCAGATAATTCTAGGTCGGAAGGAGCAGAGCTTCCCTAGGGCTCTTTTTGGCCTTCTATCTTTTCATGTATATATTTTCTCTTTAGTTGTTTTGTCTCTCTTTTGTCGTTTTGCTTTTCTTCCTTTGGCCTTCTGGGCTTCGTGGTGTATATTTTGCAAATGGAATGAAAAGAGGATTTTGTGTTACCTCGTTCGCATATTGTATTAAATTATCGTCCGTCGAACTTCTCTTGTCGTTCGACTTGTCCGACGTTGATGTCGTTTGGAAGTGCCCAGTGTCGATACGCTGATTTGGTTTCCTCATCATTCATGGCCGTAGGCTTGAGCTTAGTGGTCCGAACTTCGCATTACCTCGGAGGCGTCGCTGTTTTCTTGACCTGTGTCGAGAGCCTTCTTAGAGGCCGGGGGTGTTTGGTAGGAACTTTCCATCTTTGTTGAGACGAGGTTCCTTAGGTCTTTGGTGTGGTTTGTCCTTCATCTGTTTTCGACGTAGTTCGTCACTTTTCCTTTTTAATTTTTCTCCTCTTTTCAGAGTGAGGGCCCTCTCCTTGCTTTTTACGAGGTTGCGTAGAAGTGTGAAGGTGCCGCTGAGGGGCCTTTCCCCTTCATCCGATCTTGTTGGGCGGTCGGGTTTCATCACCGTCAGGATGAGGTTCTCCTTCCGTTCCTGACGTAGTCGATCTCAGCTCAGGTTAGGATGAGGTTCTCCTCCTGTTCCCAATGGGGCCACGGGGGCATATAAGGGCCATCGCAAGGGCCTCTCCCCCCATCCGATCTAAAAGAATCGGACCTTCGACTTTGCTCATGTCAGGACGAGGTTCTCCTCCTATTCTTGACATGGCTGTGGGGGCACATTAGGGCGTTGTAAGGCCTCTCCCCCCATCGGTCTAAAAGAACCGGGCCTTTGACTTTGCTCATGTCAGGACGAGGTTCTCCTCCTATTTCTGACATGGCTGTGGGGGCGCATTCGGGCGTTGTAAGGCCTCTCCCCCCATCCGGTCTAAAAGAACCGAGCCTTTGACTTTGCTCATGCCAGGATGAGGTTCTCCTCCTATTCCTGACATGGCTGTGGGGGCGCATTCGGGCGTTGTAAGGCCTCTCCCCCCATCCGGTCTAAAAGAACCGGACCTTCATTTTATTTATGTTAGGATGAGGTTCTCCTCCTGTTCCTAGCATAACCTTGTTTTAACTGTTTGAAGGGGTTATCCCCAGTCGTAACGAATCCATGCCAAGTGGGAAGAACATGCAAAGTTGAAAGGAATTTAGACTCAGGGCAAAGTCGTAAGCGATACATTTACAGGTTTTCCGAGTTCCACGATCGTGGAAGGTCTGCTCCTCCTTGAGGCCCTCCGGTGATGGAGTCGATGGTCTCGATTGGAGGCCGATCCCCGGGCTGCTCCTCCCTCCTTGGCAGTTCAGGTTGCGGCAGGGCCTTTGGCCGATCTTCTCTACCCTCAGGCCGGCGTCGGATGAACCCGTCGAGTCGACCTCGTCGGATGAGCTCCTCAATCTCGTCTCAGAGCTGGATGCATTCCTCCGTGTCATGGCCGTGGTCGCGGTGGTAGAGACAGAACTTGTTGGGATTGTGCTTCTCGGGGTGTGTGCGCATCCTCTCTGGCCTAGGGAGCTGCTCTCTGACCTCCATCAGTACCTGAGTCTTCGAGGCATTGAGGGGGGCGTAGTTGCGGAATCTTTCCAGTGGAGAACCCCACCGAACCCCGTGATCCGGACTTCTCTGTCTATGTACCTGGGGAGGAGTATGGGCATGCTTGTGCCCAGGAGGGGATCGAGAATGTGGCCGAGCTTCTCTCGACCTTTTTTCGACTGTGGGCTTACTCGAGTCTCCCGCCTGCCGCTCTCTCGCGGTCTCCTCATCCTTCATTTTGAAGGCTTCTTCCGCTCGGGCGTACCCTTCAGCTCGAGCCAACAAATCAGCAAAATTCCTGAGGTACTTTTTCTTCAGGGAGAACAAAAGGTCATTCTTCTGAAGGCCGCCCTTCAGAGCGGTTATTGCGACTGATTGGTCCAAATTTCGGACCTCCAGTGCTGCGACATTGAAGCGGTTGATGTAGGCTCGAATGGACTCCCCCTCCCTCTGCCTGATATTAATGAGGGACTCTGAGCCCTTCTGGGGGCGTCAGCTGCTGACAAAATGGGCCACAAATTGGTGGCTCATCTGATCGAAGAAAAAGATGGTATTCGGTTTCAGTGTCAAGTACCAATTTCTCGCCGCTCCCTTCAAGGTGGAGGGGAAGGCTCGGCACAAGATGGCGTCAGGTGTGCCATGAAGCAGCATCATTGTTCGGAAGGCTTCTAGATGATCATCTGGGTCTGAAGTCCCGTCGTAGCTTTCGAACTAGGGGAGTCTGAAGTTTGGCAAGATCGGTTCCTGCATGATCATTTGAGAAAAGGGAGGGTCAGTGCAAATATCCTCACCGTAAGCGGAGGGAGCGTGGCGGAGTTCTTCGATCCGTCGGTTCATCTCCTGGAGTCTCCGATCCAGGAAATCCTCTCGACTTTGGATCTCGAGGGTCCTCTGGCAGAATGGAGGCAGAGATCTTCCAGGGGTGGAGTCATGATCCGATTGAGGGCTCTCCACCCTCGGATTCATCTTCCCGAGAAAGACGTGGTGGCTAGCCCAAGTGGCCCGCCCCACTGTCGGATTCTGGCATTCTGGTGACACCCTTTCCAGGCACACCGATGCCTGCGGCTGCTGCTGCTGCTGTATGGCCTGTACAGCTTCAGTGAGGCCTCTGACCTGTTGCGCCAGTAGATCAAATTGCTCCGCACCGACCGCCGTCGCCGGAGGAGGAGGAGGCTGGCAAACTGGAGGTGAGGTCGAAGCCTGAGATCTGGCCACAGAGGCTGTGGATTGTCGTGTGGACGCCTTGCGGGGAGGCATTGAGCAAAGATCAAGTGGAGGAAGGAGAAGAGGACATCGGAAAAGATGCCCGGGGGCGGTCCTGTTGAGCGCTCCTTTAAGAACAAGGATACTGCGAAGACAGAGGGCCCTTCCTCTAGCATAAATCCTGTTGGTGCAAAAATCCAACTGCGCCGGAGAAGCTGGAGTCGCGGTCGCCGTCGGGACCTGCAAAAGAAGTCTAAACCAGAGTTTGGGGTTGCTCCGGCAAGACCCTCCGACGCTCAAGTCAGTTCTCTGCCTCAACAAGAATGGAGTGCTCGAACGGAAATTTTAGCAGAGTTTCTAGGTAAAAATGAGAGCTTAGAGAATAACGTATCTGGGGTCCCCCTTTTATAGGCGGAGGGAGCAACAGACTGATAGCGATGTCTATAACCGTCTGGCAGCGGGCTGCCCAGAGTCAGGGGTAGTTTGTTGCGAAGAGTAGTGGGGTGGAATCGTGGCTATCACCGGGACACGCCATGTGGAGTCTGTTGCGGGGAGTGGAGCAGTGTCCGTTGTCGCGACTTGCCAGAGGATGGAAGAATCGTGCAGTATCCATCGCAGGAGGTGGAGCAGGATCGTGGGCATTATAGCGGTCTGCCAGGGAGTAATGGAGCCGCGTGAAATCCATCGCAGGAAGTGGAGCAGAGTCGTGGCCGTTACTGTGGCCCGCTAGGGAGTGATGGGGCCGCACGGAATCCGTTGCAGGAAGTGGGGCAGGATCGTGGCCATTGCTGCGTCACGCCAGGGAGTGTAGACCTGTCGACTGAAGTTCGGCTGGAGTGTCAGCAGTTGAAGTTGGTGACGGAGCCCGGCTCCCGTAGGAGTCCGGGCGGAGTCTGCCTGCGGTCGGAGTTGTGGGAGGAGTCTGGCTCCCGTAGGAGTCCGGACAAGGTCTGTCTGCAGCCGGAGTCGGGGACGAGGCCCGGCTCCCGTAGGGGTTCGAGCGGAGTCTTCCTGCAATTAAAGTCAGGGGCGAAGCCCGACTCCCGTAGGAGTCCGGACAAAGCTTACCAGCAGTTGAAGTTGGTGACGGAGCCCGGCTCCCGTAGGAGTCCGGGCGAAGTCTGCTTGTGGTCAGAGTTATGGGCGGAGTCCGACTCCCGTAGGAGTCCGGACAAGGTCTGTCTGCAGCTGGAGTCGGGGATGAGGGCCGGCTCCCGTAGGGGTCCGGGCGGAGTATTCCTGCAATTAAAGTTAGGGGCGAAGTCTGGCTCCCGTAGGAGTCCGGACGAAGCTTTCCGACTGTTGAAGTTGGTGACGGAGCCCGGCTCCCGTAGGAGTCCAGGCAGAGTCTACTTGGCAGTTGGAGTTGTGGGCAGAGTTTGGCTCCCGTAGGAGTCCGGACGAGGTCTGTCTGCAGCTGGAGTCAAGGATGAGGCCCGGCTCCCGTAGGGGTCCGGGCGGAGTCTTCCTGCAATTAAAGTCAGGGGCGAAGTCCGGCTCCCGTAGGAGTCCGGACGAAGCTTACCAGCAGTTGAAGTTGGTGACGGAGCCCAGCTCCCGTAGGAGTCCAGGCGGAGTCTACTTGGCAGTTGGAGTTATGGGCGGAGTCCGACTCCCGTAGGAGTCCGGACGAGGTCTGTCTGCAGCCGGAGTCGGGGATGAGGCCCGGCTCCCGTAGGAGTCCGGGCGGAGTCTTCCTGCAATTAAAGTCAGGGGCGAAGTCCGACTCCCGTAGGAGTCCGGACGAAGCTTACCAGCAGTTGAAGTTGAGGACGGAGCCCGGCTCCCGTAGGAGTTTGGGCAGAGTCTTCCTGCAATTAAAGTCAGGTGCGAAGTCCGGCTCCCGTAGGAGTCCGGACGAGGTCTGTCTGCAGCCGGAGTCGGGGATGAGGCCCGGCTCCCGTAGGGGTCCGGGCGGAGTCTTCCTGCAATTAAAGTCAGGGGCGAAGTCCGGCTCTCGTAGGAGTCCGGATGAAGCTTACCAGCAGTTGAAGTTGAGGACGGAGCCCGGCTCCCGTAGGAGTCCGGGCGGAGTCTTCCTGCAATTAAGGTCTGGGGCGATGTCCGGCTCCCGTAGGAGTCCGGACGAAGCTTACCAGCAGTTGAAGTTGAGGACGGAGCCCGACTCCCGTAGGAGTCCGGGCGGAGTCTTCCTGCAATTAAAGTCAGGGGCGAAGTCCGACTCCCGTAGGAGTCCGGATGAAGCTTACCAGCAGTTGAAGTTAAGGACGGAGCCCGGCTCCCGTAGGAGTCCGGGCGGAGTCTTCCTGCAATTAAAGTCAGGGGCGAAGTCCGGCTCCCGTAGGAGTCCGGACGAAGCTTACCAGCAGTTGAAGTTGAGGATGGAGCCCGGCTCCCGTAGGAGTCCAGGCGGAGTCTTCCTGCAATTAAAGTCAGATACAAAGTCCGGCTCTCGTAGGAGTCCGGACGAAGCTTACCGGCAGTTGAAGTTGAGGACGGAGCCCGGCTCCCGTAGGAGTCCGGGCGGAGTCTTCCTGCAATTAAAGTCAGGGGCGATGTCCGGCTCCCGTAGGAGTCCGGACGAAGCTTACCAGCAGTTGAAGTTGAAAACGGAGCCCGGCTCCCATAGGAGTCCGAGCGGAGTCTTCCTGCAATTAAAGTCAGGGGCGAAGTCTGGCTCCCGTAGGAGTCTGGACGAAGCTTACCAGCAGTTGAAGTTAAAGACGGTGCCCTGCTCCCGTAGGAGTCTGGGCGGAGTCTTCCTGCAATTAAAGTCAGGTGCGAAGTCTGGCTCCCGTAGGAGTCCGGACGAAGCTTACCAGCAGTTGAAGTTGAGGACGGAGCCCGGATCTCGTAGGAGTCCGGGCGAAGCTTACCCACAGTTGAAGTTGAGGACAGAGCCCGGCTCCCGTAGGAGTCCGGGCGGAGCGATGGGAGTTCGCCATCAGTAGTCGAAAGTCAGAGGAGACCTGCAAGGGTCAATCCCGTCAAGAACTTCGGCCGAGGGTATTTTATACTCAACACCTACTAACTTAAAGGATGTATCATAGACATAATATACACAATATGATAGTGGAATAACCCTTTTATTTATTTATAATCAAAATTATAAATTTGCCCTTAGATTTATACAGGAATGTGTCAGTCAATCTGACATCTAGGGCACACATCTAATAAACTCTCACTTGACCTAATGCCAATTGGCTACATATCTAAGTCCCATTTTCTCAAGGTGGGCTTCGATCTTCTGCTGGCCTAATGGCTTTGTCAGTGGGTCTGCCACATTGTCTGTGGAGTCGACTCTCTTAACCTCGACATAATCTTTTTTTGAGGTAATCACGGATCAGATGGAATCGTCGCTCGATATGCTTGGACTTCTGGTGAGATCTTGGCTCCTTAGCTAGGGCTATGGCACCATTATTGTCGCAGTAAAGAGGGATGGTAAATGATGACATCACTCCAAGCTCTACGACAAACTTCTTATACCAAAATACCTCCTTCGCAGCTTTCGATGCAGCAATATACTCTACCTCCATGGTGGAATCAGCAATCACCGTCTGTTTGGAACTCTTCCAGCTAACTGCACCACCATTGCAAATGAACAGACTCCTAGATGTCGACTTTCGATCATCTATATCAGACATAAAGTCTGAGTCTGTAAATATCTGAACTTGAAGTTCTCCATTCTCAAAGACTAGAAACATATCCTTAGTCCTTCTCAAGTACTTGAGGATACATTTCATTGAAGTCCAGTGCTCTTCGTCTGGATTCAACTGATATTTACTTGTGACACTCACAGCATGGGCTATATCAGGTCGTGTCATTGTTAGATGTGTGCCCTAGATGCCAGATTGGCTGACACATTCCTGTACAAATGTAAGGGCAAATTTATAATTTTGACTATAAATGAATAAAAGGGTTATTCTACTATCACATTGTGTACATTATGTCTGTGATACATCCTTTGAATTAGTAAGAATGTTAATTCATATTTTTAAGAGTCAAAAATTTAAGGCATGAATTTACATAACTAACTCATAAACAGCTCCTGACCATAGGATCATCACGAGGATGGTGATCGATCCGGAAGGTTGGTGTATGATCGCTTCCTTAGGGTAGATGTGTCTTGAATCTACGGTGTGGAGATACCAGAGCGAGAGTATAGGTATTTATTGAGAATGAGAGTATTGAGTGTGACCACCTCGAGTAGTCATAAGGAAGTCTACCTTCTCGTCGATGACTAGCTCGATGTTGCAGTTGTGTGTCTAGTTCTTTGACCTGAGGTACATCGACAGTTCACCTTGAGTGTATTATAGTTTGACTACACTATAGCTCGATCTTCTAGTCATTCGAAATCCTGAGGTGTATGTTAGCTGTAGCATATTCATTGTAGGAACCAGATCGCACCAAGAAGGGATCTATCAACCTCGGTAGATGAGAGAAGTAGTCCTATGATGATCGAAAGATCGAGTCCTTAAGCCCATGGCCATAGCAGAGTGAAATAATGAAAAAGAGTTTTTCATTAAGGTTTCACATCGGATTCGGATCAATCGATTGATTCATATGACTGATGTTGGGTTTGACGAGTTCACCTTAACCCTAATTCAGTCGGGACTCATGATAGAAGAACTCAATCACACAGGTAGCTGCACCGAGAGGTTTGTCTTCATTTTTGATGGATTGTCACTATATACTACTAGGTGTCACTGATGGATTTTGGAAGTAATTAGAATGATCTTGATGATCGATCATTCTAATTGTCTGAATCAGAAGAGTTCTGATCCATTGAAAGGAGTTTCGATGATGTCGATGATGAGATCATGACATGTCTCATTACCATACAAAAATGAACCTAACTGGATCACACAAACAAGAGTTAGGGTCTGAATGTCATCAATTGAGCTAGCCCAGTTCGGTTGATTTGGATTAGATCCAATTAGGTTCAAGGATATCGTGCTAGCACACGATTGAGCCAAACTTTCTCCTCATGTAATCTTTTCTATCTCGACTGAGCCAAATGTGATTTGACTCATCCAGAGAACCTTGAGAAGATTTTTCATAATCTGACTAGAGCCAGTCTAGCTTAGAAAAGATTTATCTTAATTCATGAGATGAATTTAAGACAACACCTGCTAATTCCTGTCACCTGCCATTTTTGTTTTAGGACATTGGTCAAACGTTGACCCATGGACCTTGGACTGAAGGCCACTTGGCAAGAGGTCATTGGAGATTTTTTGTGGAGTATCCACCTGCTAAATTGGGCCTCAAAGTGGGCACCATATTCAGATTGGGCATGTGCCCCAAGTGGATAAGAATAGAGTCCCATGAGATGAGGACTCTGATCCCTTGATCAACTTGGACTGTGGGGCGCCAATCTCACTGTGCTTATCCAGTGTTGGCACCAACAGTCGGAGGGATTGTGGGGATTCTTATCTGATATGATCAGATGATATCACTCCATCAAATAAAATTTTTTCAGAATTAATTAAAATTTTTCGATTGATCGAATGATGTGGCACTGCATGGCGCAGCAGGATCTATTTAAACCCTGTCTGCACATAGGGTTTAGAATCTCTGCTCAATAATAAGCAAAAGCCTGAATCCTCTCCACTTCTCCATACCTCCTCTGCTCCTCTCCCTCCCCTCTTCATGTCCAAGAGGTTGGGCATCCATCTGGTGCTTGTCCAAGGCGTGGTGGCTTCCTAATTAGAAGGCTGCAGATATTTATCGAGAAGCTGCTGCTCCAGCTTCAGAAGATCTTTTGAAGATCTTCCAGATCAGATCCAGATTTGATTTTTAGAGTAAAGATTTGCAAGGAGAAGATGATCCAGATCCTGCTCGAGTGGATACCGATAGAGACCAGGTGATTGCATGGCTATTTTAGAATCTCGGGCATTACTGCGATCATCTACAGGATAATCTAGTTACCCTAGAGGTATTTTTCTATTCCTCATATTTTTAGATTTAATTTTAGATTTAATATCAGATAATAAAAATTAGATCTAATAGATCTTAGATCTAAAATATCGTAAGATAATTTTTAAAATATTCTACCTCAGATCTCATTAGATCTGAAAGATCCTACAAGAAAAAATCAATTTTTCCTTCAACTGGTATCAGAGCCAGATTGATGGCTCTATTTCAGATCTAATTTAGATTTGATTTTTATTTTTATTTATCTAATATTAATAAATTTTAGATGTCACATCAAATATGATAGGATCTGAAATCAAAAAAATTTAAAATTAAATCTAAGTAGATCTAACATGTATGAGATGCATGACTAGACTAGGAGTAGTTTGATCTATGAATAGTCTTATAGTTTTATATTTTAATATGATTAAAATTAAAATTAGATCTAATTTATTCTTTATTTTTTGATGTTATAAATATTATATTCAGATCAAAAAATAAAAAATAAAATTTTAATTAATATATAAGATTGATCTGTTGCATGTCTAGACTAGTTGTAGAATTATTCTAGTAACTGTCTAGAATAGATTTTATATTGAATAGTTTAATTTAAATCATATTTTTTAGATATTATATGTGATGTATCAGATCTGAAAGCATGCTAATTAGATCAGATTTTAATACATGAGATGTATGCAAAGCATGTATAAGTTAGATCTGAAATTATATATGTGATATATAACTTAGATCTAACTAGTTTTGTAGTTAAATTAATATTTTTGATTAAGGTGTTCTTCATGGCCATCCGATCATAAGAACAAAGTAAGATTTAAGACCCTCTCCTCCCATTCAATGGGGTGTTTTTATAGTGTGTAGGGGTGCTGCGCGTTCATCCTTAATCAGAAATCAAAATTTATTTTTCTGCAAAATTCTAGATCCTGAAACCCTAAGATTTATTTACATATTTTATTTATGAACCCAAGACTTAATTAATAAATTAAGCTTATGAAATCAAATTAGGTCTAAAATTGAGAATTTCAGATCTAAACCATTTTCATAAAATTGGGTTCGGACTTGGGTAGCTCAATTAGGTCTAGCGGTTGATCAAATCGAATCAAAAGTTGGTTAGGTGGGATCATGAAAGCTAATAATTGACCAGCCTAATAGGATTAAGTCTCGATCAAGGTTGAATCATATTTAGATATGACTTGATCAAGTTAAGACCTAATTTGGCTCAGTGGTTAGAGCCTGGATTGTAGACTAACCCAATTGGTTCTGGTTCGATAATTTGGTGTCTAAGGTAAGTTGGGCAGATACGACCAACGATTTTTAATTGGGAGCTACTCGACTCGAATACGTTCTTGTCAAGTTAATGGTATATTCCTCCCACCGGTCTCACTTACCTGGCCATATGTGTCGACCCAGTTCTGATTTGAGGTGTTTAACAATTCGAGCTAGCCCATGTCACTAGGTTAGTCATAATTGTTATGACTATATTAAGTCAAGTTTAATGAGACCTAAATTAAATCTTCCTAAAAATATATTAAGTCTAAGGTCTTCCACCATTGTGGATGTGCGGGTCCTTCTCGGGGTTGATTATTCTCGGCTAGTTACAGTGGTTCAGTTGCACCGGGAAGACGCACCATGTCCATTAGGTATTGGATGCTACGGATTAGAGGTTGGGTTGTGCTCAATATTCTGAATACGGTGAGGGACCCAATCAGGAATCTAATTCGTGCAAATGGTGGGTCTGACTTAACTAAGGATTGGAGCAATATTTCGGGCATGGTGAGCTTCATAAATTAGAGACCAAGTTTTGAGTGCACCATAATTAGAGAATCATTGGACAAGAGTTGTCCACTCATCGATTGACCCATCATCAATAACTGTTAGGTGAGGTGGTGAGCCAGTCGGTGAGATCGCACCACCCACTAGAAATCACTAATCACAGAGATTTTCACATCTCTACCTAGGGAGTGTAGGGATCTGAGAAAATAATGAGAACCTAATTTATTTAAAAATAAAACTCCTAAACAAATTGGTTAAGTCTGATTACAAAATCTAACTAGAAATTTTTACTCTCTACAGGAAACATGTCTGCGTCCAACCCCCTGACCAAAATACTAGACACCCACAGATTGACTGGACCCAATTTCAAGGACTGGTTGAGGAACTACAGAATTATTCTGAATTTGAGAAACTGACTCATATCTTGGACCAAGACCCACCTGTCATACCAGTACGTCCGACTACTGAATGAGAGCATCTCTGAAAAAGTGGATGGATGATGATAACAAAGTCAGGTACTACATGTTGGGTGCCATGTCTGATGACTTGCAATGCTAGCATGAGAATATTATGATTACCCGCCAAATGTTGGCTCACCTACAAGAGTTGTTTGGTGAACAAAGTCGCGCAACCAAGTATCAAGTCTGCCAAAGGCTTTTTAAGGCTAAAATGCGTGATGGACAGTCAGTCCAAGATCATTGTTTGTCAATGATCAAGGACCTTGAGGAGCTTGAAAAGCTCGATGTCATCTTAGACAGAGATTTTTAGATTGATGTGATCCTTCAGTCCTTATCTGATGCATATGGTCAGTTCATCATGAACTTTCATATGTATAAGATGCAGTGTACCTTGGCTGAGTTAATGAACATGTTGGTTACGGTTGATCTTTTTTGAAGGATTCAAAAGGCTCAGTCCTTACTATGGAGCGGACTTCTTCCAAGAGAAAGTCTTTTGGAAAGAAGAAGAAGTTTGCGAAGAAGCAGAAGGTGGATGGGAAGAAGAAGAAGACGGAACCGAAGAAGAAGGCTGCTGAAAAAAAAAATATTTCCACTGCAATTCAGACGGCCATTGAAAATAGAACTGTCCTCAATACCTAGCCACCCTGAAGAACAAGAAGGATGGTCCTTCTGGAGGAATGCTCATTATAGAATCTAATCTTACAGTTTTCTCTGCATCCAGTTGGGTACTTGACTCTGGCTCTAGTGCTCATTTATGCACTTCTATGCAGGGTCTTGAGGAGAGCAGAAGGCTGAGGGATGGAGATATGATCCTACATGTCGGAAATGGAGCAAGAGTTGCTGCTGTGACTGTAGAAACCTATCCTCTACGATTACCGTTAGGATTAGATTTAGTTCTTAGAGATTGTTATTATGTGCCTGCAGCAAGCAGAAATTTGATTTCTGTTTCATGTTTAGCACAAGAAGGCTATGTGATTAGCTTTCATAAGAACCATTGTAACATATTTTATAAAAATAATAAAGTTACAAATAATTTTCTTATTAATGGTCTCTATCAGCTACATATTGATGTATCTATATTTCATATCGAGCAAAATGTGAATGCCATGAGAATTAAAAGGCCTAGAGATTGTCTAAATGATAGGTATCTGTGGCACCTAAGGCTAGGTCATATAGTGGAAGACAGGGTTAACAAATTGGAGAAATCCAGGCTATTGAGTCCGTTGACTTTCGAGTCATATCCAGTTTGTGAAACATGCCTTTAAGGAAAAATGACCAAGCTTCCTTTTGTGGGACATGGGGAAAGGGCCACAGACCTTTTTGCCCTGATACATATGGATGTGTGCGGTCCATTTGATGTGCCGACTAGAGGCAACTATGTCTACTTCATTACCTTTACCGATGATATGTCTAGGTATGGATATATGTTTCTAATGAAACACAAGTCTAAATCTTTGAAAAGTTCAAAGAATTCAGGCATGAGGTAGAAAAATAAAAGGAAAGCCCATAAAGATTCTTCGATTAGATCGAGGAGGTGAATACCTTAGTCGGGAGTTCCTAGACTATCTTAAGGATAATGGCATAGTCTCTCAATGGACTCCACCTGGAACGTCACAACTCAACGGGGTTTCAGAATGGAGAAATTGGACCCTATTAGATATGGTCCTTTCCATGATGAGCTTCACGGACCACCTGAGTTTCTTTGGGGATATTGTCTCATGACAGCAATATATGTATTGAATAGGATTTTCTCTAAAATCATTCCTACCACACCATATGAGATTGGCATGGTAATAAGCCAAGTCTGAGTCATCTTAGAATTTGGGGTTGTCCGGCTCATGTCAAGAGACAACAAGCGGACAAGTTAGAGTTCAGATCTTTTAGAGCTCGCTTCATAGGATATCCTAAAGAGTCATTAGGATACTATTTCTATATTCTGAAAGATCACAATGTGATTGTGAATCGACATGCTATTTTTCTTGAAAAATAGTTTATTCAAGATAGTAGCATCGGAAGAATAATTAAGCTCAAGGAGAATGTCTCCCAAGAGCAATGAGCTAAAGAACCTGAGGAACCAAATCAATTGGAACCAGTCCTAACACAACCTCTTCCACCTCGTAGATCGACTAGGATTTTTCATCCTCTTGAAAGGTACTTAGGTACTATACAAGAGGAAGTAGAGAAAATATTCCTCACGAAAAATGAGACTCATGGTGATGACCCCAAGACCTATGACGAGGCAATATCAGATATCGACTTCGAGAAATAGTTAGAGGCAATGAGATCAGAAATTGACTCGATGCACTCAAACCAAGTCTGGACCTTAGTAGATCCACCTGAAGGTATTGTACCTATTAGGTGTAAATGAATCTTCAAGAGAAAGATAGGTGCAGATGGAAATATGGAGACATTCAAGGCTAGGCTCGTAGCGAAAGATTATAGTCAGCATGAAGGCATTGACTATCAGGATACCTTCTCGTCCGTAGTCATGCTAAAATCCATCCACACATTACTTGCTGTTGCAGCCTATTTCGATTATGAAATATGGTAGATGGATGTGAAAACGATATTCTTAAATGGATATCTTGAGGAAGATATCTATATAGAACACCGCTTGGTTTCACATCCAGTGATGATGATCACAAGATCTACAAACTGCAAAGGTCCATTTATGGACTTAAGCAAGCATCTCGAAGCTGAAATACTCGTTTCAATGATGTGATCAAAATGTTTGGTTTCATCAAGAACGAGGAGGAACCATGTGTGTTCAAAATGGTCAGTGGGAGCGCAGTTGTCTTCCTCGTATTGTACGTGGATGACATCCTCCTAATTGGGAATGACATTCCATGTTGACCTCAGTCAAAATATGGTTGTCTAAGGAGTTCTCTATGAAAGATCTAGGAGAGGCATTCTTTATACTGGGTATTAAGGTCTATAGAAATAGACCAAATAGATGCTGGAACTTTCACAGAAGATGTACATTGAGGAAGTGCTAAAGAGGTTTAGCATGAAAAACTCCAAAAGAGGTTTAGTACCTTTTAGATATGGCATTCATCTCTCCAAGAAGATGTGCCCTAGCACACCTGAGGAGATTGAACGCATGAGCAAGATCCCTTATGCTTCGGCAATAGGGAGCCTCATGTATGCCATGCTATGTACACGACCTGATATAGCCCATGCTGTGAGTGTCACAGGTAGATATCAGTCGAATCTAGACGAAGAGCATTGGACTTTTGTGAAATGTATCTTTAAGTACTTGAGAAGGACTAAGGATATGTTTCTAATCTTTGAGAATGGAGAACTCCAGATTCATGGATTTATAGACTCAGACTTTCTGTCTGATATAGATGATCGAAAGTCGACATCTGAAAGTCTGTTCATTTGCAATGGTGGTGCACTTAGCTGGAAGAGTTTCAAGCAGACAGTGATTGCTGATTCCATCATGGAGGCAGAGTATATTGCTGCATCGAAGCTGCGAAGAAGGCATTCTGGTACAAGAAGTTTGCCGCAGAGCTTGGAGTGATGTCATCGAATGCCATTCCATTTTACTGCGACAATAATGACGTCATAGCCCTAGCTAAAAAGTCAAGGTCTCACCAGAAGTCTAAGCATATCGAGCGGCAATTCCATCTGATCCGTGATTACCTCGAAAAGGGTTATGTCGAGGTTAAGAGAGTCGACTCCACAGATAATGTGGTAGACCCACTGACAAAGTCATTAGGCCAGTAGAAGATCGAAGCCCACCTTGAGAAGATGGGACTTAGATATGTAGCCAATTGGCATTAGGTCAAGTGGGAGTTTGTTAGATGTGTGCCCTAGATGCCAGATTAGCTGACACATTTCTGTATAAATGTAAGGACAAATTTATAATTTTGACTATAAATGAATAAAAGGGTTATTCTACTATCACATTGTGTACATTATATCTGTGATACATCCTTTGAGTTAGTAGAAATGTTAATTCATATTTTTAAGAGTTGAAAATTTAAGGCATGAATTTATATAACTAACTCATAAACAGCTCCTCACCATAGGATCATCACGAGGATGGTGATCGATCCGAAAGGTTGGTGTACGATCACTTCCTTAGGATAGATGTGTCTTGAGTCTACAGTGTGGAGATACCAGAGTGAGAGTACAGGTATTCGTTGAGAATGAGAATACTGAGCGTAACCACCTTGAGCAGTCATAAGAAAGTCTATCTTCTCATCGATGACTAGCTCGATGTTGCAGCTGTGTGTCTAGTTCTTTGATCTGAGGTACATCGACAGTTCACCTTGAGTGTGTTATAGTTTGACTACACCATAACTTGGTCTCCTAGCCATTCGAAACCCTGAGGTGTATGTTGGCTGTAGCATATTCATTGTAGGAACTAGATTGCACCAAGAAGGGATCTATCAACCTCGATAGATGAGAGGAGTAGTCCTATGATGATCGAAAGATCGAGTCGTTAAGTCATGGCCATGGCAGAGTGAAATAATGAAAAAGAGTTTTTTATTAAGGTTTCACATCAGATTGGATCAATCGATTGATTCATATGACTGATGTTGGGTTTGACGAGTTCACCTTAACCCTAATTCAGTCGGGATTCATGATAGAAGAACTCAATCACACAGGTAGCTGCACGAGAGGTTCATCTTCATTTCTGATGGGTTGCCACCATATACTGCTAGATGTCACTGATGGATTTTGAGAGCAATTTGAATATCTTGATGATCGATCATTCTAATTATCTGAATCAGAAGAGTTCTGGTCCATTGAAAGGAGTTTCAATGATGTCGATGATGAGATCATGACATGTCTCATTACCATACAGAAATGAACCTAACTGGATCACACAAACAAGAGTTAGGGTCTAGATGTCATCACTTGAGCTAGTCCAGTTCGGTTGATTTGGATTAGATCCAATTAGGTTCAAGGATATCGTGCTAGCATATGATTGAGCCTAACTTTCTCCTCGTGTAATATTTTCTATCTCGACTGAGCCAAATATGATTTGACTCACCCAGAGAACCTTGAGAAGGTTTCTCACAGTCTGACTGGAGTTAGTCCAGCTCAGAAAAGATTTATCTTAATTCATGAGATGAATTTAAGATAACACCTGCTAATTCCTGTCACCTCCATTTTCGTTTTAGGACATTGGTCAAACGTTGACCCATGGACCTTGGACTGAAGGCCACTTGGCAAGAGGTCATTGGAGATTTTTTATGGAGTGTCTACCTGCTAAATTAGGCCTCAAAGTGGGTGCCATATTCAGATTGGGTGTGCACCCCAAGTGGATAAGGATAGAGTCCCATGAGATGAGGACTCTGATCCCTTGATCAACTTGGACTGTGGGGCACCAATCTCACTGTACTTATCCAGTGTTGGTGCCAACAGTAGGAGGATTGTGGAGATTCTTATTTGATATGATCAGATGACATCACTCCATGAATCAAATTTTTTCAGAATTAATTAAAATTTTTTGATTGGTCGAATGATGTGGCACTGCATGGCGCGCAGGTCTATTTAAACCCTGTCTACGCATAGAGTTTAGAATCTCTGCTCAATAACCAGCAAAAGCCTAAATCCTCTCCACTTCTCCATGCCCCCTCTACTCTCTCCCTCTCCTCTTCATGTCCAAGAGGTTGGGCATCCATCTGGTGCTTGTCCAAGGCATGGTGGCTTCTGATTAGAAGGCTACAGAGATTTGTTGAGAAGCTACTGCTCCAGTTCAGAAGATCTTTTAAAGATCTTTCAGATCAGATCTAGATCTAATTTTTGGAGCAAAGATTCGAAGGAGAAGACAATCAGATCCTACTTGAGTGGATACCGGTAGAGGCCAGACGACTGTGGCTATTTTAGAACCTCGGGCATTGCTGCGATCATCTACAGGATAATCTAGTTATCCTAAAGGTATTTCTCTATTCTTCATATTTTCAGATTTAATTTTAGATTTAATATCAGATAATAGGAATTAGATCTAATAGATCTTAAATCTAAAATATTGTAGGATAATTTTTAAAATATTTATCCAGATCTCATTAGATCTGGAAGATCCTACAAGGAAAAAGCCGATTTTTCCTTCATACATAGCATGGCATACATGAGGCTTCCTATTGCCAAAGCATAAGGGATCTTGCTCATGCGTTCAATCTCCTCAGGTGTGCTAGGGCACATCTTCTTGGAGAGATGAATACTATGTCTAAAAGGTACTAAACTTCTTTTGAGTTTTCAATGCTAAACTTTTTTAGCACCTCCTCTATATACATCTTCTGTGAAAGTCCCAGCATCCTATTTGGTCTATCTCTATAGACCTTAATACCCAGTATAAAGGATGCCTCTCCTAGATCTTTCATAGAGAACTCCTTAGACTACCATATTTTGACTGAGATCATAATGAAAATATCATTACCAATCAGGAGGATGTCATTTACGTACAGTATGAGGAAGACAACTCGCTCCCACTGACCTTCTTGAACACACATGGTTCCTCCTCGTTCTTGATGAAACCAAACATTTTGATCACATCATTAAAATGAGTATTCCAGCTCCGAGATGCTTACTTAAATCCATAAATGAACATTTGCAGCTTGCAGATCTTGTGATCATCATCACTGGATGTGAAACCAAGCAGCTGTTCATATAGATATTTTCCTTAAGATATCCATTTAAGAATGCCGTTTTCACGTCCATCTGCTATATTTCATAATCGAAATAGGCTGCAACAGCAAGCAATGTGCGGATGGATTTTACCCATGGCTACGGGCAAAAAGGTATCCTGATGGTCAATGCCTTCGCGCTAACTATATCCTTTCGCTACGAGCCTAGCCTTGAATGTCTTCACATTCCCATCTGCATCTATCTTTCTCTTGAAGATCCATTTACACCTAACAGGTACAATACCTTCAGTTGGATCTACCAAGGTCCAGACTTGGTTTGAGTACATCAAGTCAATTTCTGATCTCACTGCCTCTAACCATTTTCAGAATCAATATCTGATATCACCTCGTCATAGGTCTTGGGTCATCACCATGAACCCCATTTCTCATGAGGAATATTTTTTCTACTTCCTCTTGTATAGTACCTAAGTACCTTTCAGGAGAATGAAAATCCTAGTCGATCTATAAGGAGGAAGAGGTTGTGTTAGGACTGGTTCTAATTGATTGGATTCCTTAGGTTCTTTAGCTCGTTGCTCTTGGGAGACATTCTCCTTGAGCTTAATTATTCTTCCGATGCCACCATCTTGAATAAACTATTTTTCAAGAAAAATAGCATGTCGATTCACAATCACATTGTGATCTTCAAATATAGAAAAGTATCTTAATGATCTTTAGGATATCCTATGAACCGAGCTCTAAAAGACTGAACTCTAACTTGTCCGCCTGCTGTCTCTTGACATGAGCCGGACAATCCAAATTTTGAGATGACTCAGACTTGGCTTCTTACCATGCTATATCTCATACGGTGTGGTAGGAACGATTTTAGAGGAAACCCTATTCAATATATATATTGCTGTCATGAGACAATATCCCCAAAGAAACTTAGGGAGGTCCGTGAAGCTCATCATGGAACGGACCATATCTAATAGGGTCCGATTCCTCCATTCTGAAACCCGTTGAGTTGTGGCGTTCCAAGTGGAGTCCATTGAGAGACTATGCCAATATCCTTAAGATAGTCTAGAAACTTCTGACTAAGATATTCACCTCCTCGATCTGATCGAAGAACCTTAATGGACTTTCCTATTTATTTTTCTACCTCATGTCTGAATTTTTTGAACTTTTCAAAGCTTCAGACTTGTGTTTCATTAAAAATACATATCCGTACCTAGACATATCATCGATGAAGGTAATGAAGTAGATATGGTTGCCTCTAGCCGGCACATCAAATGGGCCGCACACATCTTATGTACTAGGGCAAGTAAGTTTGGGGCCCTTTCCCTATGTCCTGTAAAAGGGAGCTTGGTCATTTTGCCTTGAAGGCATGATTCACAAACTAGATATGAGTCGAAAGTCAACAGACTCAATAGCTCGAATTTCTCCAATTTGTTAACCCTGTCTTCCGCTATGTGACATAGCCTTAGGTGCCACAGATACCTATCATTTAGACAATCTCTAGGCCTTTTAATTTCCATGGCATTCATATTTTGCTCGATATGAAATACAGATACATCAATATGTAGCTGATAAAGACCATTAATAAAAAAATCATTTGCAACTTTATTATTTTCATAAAATATGTTACAATGGTCTTATGAAAGCTAATCACATAGCCTTCTTATGCTAAACATGAAACAGAAATCAAATTCCTGCTTGCTGCAGGCACATAGTAACAATCTCTAAGAACTAAATCTAATCCTAACGGTAATCACAGAGGGTAGGTTTATGGCCACAATAGCAACTCTTGCTCCATTTTCGATGCGTAGAATCATATCCCCATCCCTCAGCCTCCTGCTCTCCTCAAGACCCTGCATAGAAGTACACAAATGAGCACTAGAACCAGAGTCAAGTACCCAAACTAGATGCAGAGGAAACTGTAAGATTAGATTCTATAACAAGCATTCCTCCAGAAGACCATCCTTCTTGTTCTTGGGTGGTCAGGTACTAAGGACAGTTTTGCTTCAATGGCCGTCTGAATTACAGTAGAAATATTTTTTCTTTTCAGCAGCCTTTTCTTCGGTTCCATCTTCTTCTTCTTTCCCATCCACCTTCTACTTCTTCGCAGACTTCTTCTTCCTTTCCAAAAGACTTTCTCTTGGAAGAAGTTTGCTCCACAGTAAGGACTGAGCCTTTTGAAACCCTTCAAAGAAACTCAGCTGTAACCAACATGTTCATTAACTCAGCCAAGGTACACTGCATTATGCATATGGAAGTTCATGATGAACTGACCATATGATCAGACAAGGATTGAAGGATCACATCAATCTGAAAATTTCCTATTAAGATGACACGAGCTTCTCAAGCTCCTCAATATCCTGATCATTGACAAATAATGATCTTGGACTGACTGTCCATCACTATTTTAGTCTTAAAAAGTCTTTGGCAGACTTGATCTTG
>NC_025999.2:33891645-33904671 GCF_000442705.2 Elaeis guineensis | reverse complement strand
AGATCTAAGATCTATTAGATCTAATTCCTGTTATCTGATATTAAATCTAAAATTAAATCTGAAAATATGAGGAATAGAGAAATACCTCTAGGATAACTAGATTACCCTGTAGATGATCGCAGCAATGTCCGAGGTTCTAAAATAGCCACGCAGTCGCCTGACCTCTACTGGTATCCACTCGAGCAAGATCTGGATCATCTTCTCTTCGCAAATCTTTGCTCCAAAAATCAGATCTGGATCTGATCTGAAAGATCTTCAAAAGATCTTCTGAAGCTGGAGCAGCAGCTTCTCGATAAATCTCTACAGCCTTCTAATCAGGAAGCCACCACGCCTTGGACAAGCACCAGATGGATGTCCAACCTCTTAGACGTGAAGAGGGGAGGGAGAGGAGAAGAGGGGGTGTGGAGAAGTGCAGAGGATTCAAGCTTTTGCTGGTTATTGAGCAGAGTTTCTAAACCCTAGGCGCAGACAGGGTTTAAATAGACCCTGCTACACCATGTAGTGCCACATCATTCGACCAATCAAAAAATTCCAATTAATTTTGAAAAAATTTTGATTGGTGGAGTGATGTAATCTGATCATATCAGATAAGAATTTTCATAATTCCTCCTACTGTTGGCACCAACACTGGATAAGCACAGTGAGATTGGCGCCCCACAGTCCAAGTTGATCAAGGGATCAGAGTCCTCATCTCATGGGACTCTATCCTTATCCACTTGGGGCGCACGCTCAATCTGAATATGGCACCCACTTTGAGGCCCAATTTAGCAGGTGGACACTCCATAAAAAATCTTCAATGACCTCTTGCCAAGTGGCCTTCAGTCCAAGGTCCATGGGTCAACGTTTGACCAATGTCCTAAAACGGAAATGGCAGGTGACAGGAATTAGCAGGTGTTATCTTAAATTCATCTCATGAATTAAGACAAATCCTTTCTGAGCTGGACTGGCTCCAGTCAGATTATGAGAAACCTTCTCAAGGTTCTCTGGGTGAGTCAAATCATATTTGGCTCAGTCGAGATAGAAAAGATTACACGAAAAAAAAGTTAGGCTCAATCGTGTGCTAGCACGATTGTCTTGAACCTAATTGGATCTAATCCAAATCAATCGAACTGGGCTAGCTCAATTGATGACATCCAAACCCTAACTCTTATTTGTGTGACCCAGTTAGGTTCATTTCCGTATGGTAATGAGACATATCGTGATCTCATCATCGACATCATCGAAACTCCTTTCAATAGATCAGAACTCTTCTGATTCAGACAATTAGAATGATTGATCATCAAGATCATTCTAATTACTCTCAAAATCCATCAGTGACACTAGCAGCATATGGCGGCAACCCATCAGAAATAAAGACAAACCTCTCGGTGCAGCTACCCGTGTGATTGAGTTCTTTTATCATGAGTCCCGACTGAATTAGGGTTAAGGTGAACTCGTCAAACCCAACATCAGTCATAAGAATCAATCGATTGATCCGAGTCCGATGTGAAAACCCAATGGAAAATTTTTTTCCATTATTTCACTCTGCCATGGCCATGGGCTTAAGGACTCAATCTTTCGATCATCATAGGACTATTCCTCTTATCTATCGAGATTGATAGATCCCATCTTGATGCAATCTGGTTCCTACAATGAATATGCTACAGCCAACATACACCTCAGGATTTTGAATGGCTAGGAGATCGAGTTATGGTGTAGTCAAACTATAACACACTCAAGGTGAACTGTCGATGTACCTCAGATCAAAGAACTAGACACACAGCTGTAGCATCGAGCTAGTCATCGACGAGAAGGTAGATTTCCTTATGACTGCTCGAGATGGTCACGCTCAGTACTCTCGTTCTCAATGAATACCTGTACTATCGCTCTGGTGTCTCTACATCGTAGACTCAAGACACATCTATCCTAAGGAAGCGATCGTACACCAACCTTCCGGATCGATCACCATCTTCGTGATGATCCTATAGTTAGGAGCAGTTTATGAGTTACTTATGTATATTCTTACCTTAAATTTTCAACTCTTAAAAATATGAATTAACATTCCTACTAACTTAAAGGATGTATCATAGACATAATATACACAATATGATAGTGGAATAACCTTTTTATTTATTTATAATCAAAATTATAAATTTGCCCTTGGATTTATAAAGGAATGTATCAGTCAATCTGACATCTAGGGCACACATCTAACAAACTCTCACTTGACCTAATGCCAATTGGCTACATATCTAAGTCCCATTTTCTCAAGGTGGGCTTCGATCTTCTGCTAGCCTAATGGCTTTGTCAGTGGGTCTGCTACATTGTCTGTAGAGTCGACTCTCTTAACCTCGACATAATCTTTTTTCGAGGTAATCACGGATCAGATGGAATCATCTCTCGATATGCTTGGACTTCTGGTGAGACCTTGGCTCCTTAGCTAGGGCTATGGCACCATTATTGTCGCAGTAAAGAGGGATGGCAACTGATGACATCACTCCAAGCTCTACGACAAACTTTTTATACCAAAATGCCTCCTTCACAGCTTTCGATGCAGCAATATACTCTGCCTCCATGGTGGAATCAGCAATCACCGTCTGTTTGGAACTCTTCCAGCTAACTGCACCACCATTGCAAATGAACAGACTCCTAGATGTCGACTTTCGATCATCTATATCAGATATAAAGTCTGAGTCTGTAAATATCTGAACTTAAAGTTCTCCATTCTCAAAGATTAGAAACATATCCTTAGTCCTTCTCAAGTACTTAAGGATACATTTCACAGAAGTCCAGTGCTCTTTGTCTGGATTCAACTGATATTTGCTTGTGACACTCACAGCATGGGCTATATCAGGTCGTGTCATTGTTAGATGTGTGTCCTAGATGCCAGATTGGCTGACACATTCCTGTACAAATGTAAGGGCAAATTTATAATTTTGACTATAAATGAATAAAAGGGTTATTCTACTATCACATTGTGTACATTATGTCTGTGATACATCCTTTGAATTAGTAAGAATGTTAATTCATATTTTCAAGAGTTAAAAATTTAAGACATGAATTTACATAACTAACTCATAAACAGCTCCTGACCATAAGATCATCACGAGGATGGTGATCGATCCGGAAGGTTAGTGTACGATCGCTTTCTTAGGGTAGATGTGTCTTGAGTCTACGGTGTGGAGACACCAGAGCGAGAGTACATATATTTATTGAGAATGAGAGTACTGAGCGTGACCACCTCGAGTAGTCATAAGGAAGTCTACCTTCTCGTCGATGACTAGCTCGATGCTGCAGTTGTGTGTCTAGTTCTTTAACCTGAGGTACATCGACAGTTCACCTTGAGTGTATTATAGTTTGACTATACTATAGCTCGATCTTCTAGCCATTCGAAATCTTGAGGTGTATGTTAGCTGTAGCATATTCATTGTAAGAACCAGATCGTACCAAAAAGGGATCTATCAACCTCGGTAGATGAGAGAAGTAGTCCTATGATGATCGAAAGATCGAGTCCTTAAGCCCATGACCATAGCAGAGTGAAATAATGGAAAAGAGTTTTTCATTAAGGTTTCACATCAGATTCGGATCAATCGATTGATTCATATGACTGATGTTGGGTTTGATGAGTTTACCTTAACCCTAATTCAGTCGGGACTCATGATAGAAGAACTCAATCACACAGGTAGCTGCATCGAGAGGTTTGTCTTCATTTTTGATGGGTTGTCACTATATACTGCTAGGTGTCACTGATGGATTTTGAGAGTAATTAGAATGATCTTGATGATCGATCATTCTAATTGTCTGAATCAGAAGAGTTCTGGTCCATTGAAAGGAGTTTCGATGATGTCGATGATGAGATCACGACATGTCTCATTACCATACGAAAATGAACCTAACTGGATCACACAAACAAGAGTTAGGGTCTGAATGTCATCAATTGAGCTAGCCCAGTTCGGTTGATTTGGATTAGATCCAATTAGGTTCAAGGATATCGTGTTAGCACACGATTGAGCCAAACTTTCTCCTCGTGTAATCTTTTCTATCTCGATTGAGCCAAATATGATTTGACTCATCCAGAGAACCTTGAGAAGATTTTTCACAATCTGACTAGAGCCAGTCCAGCTTAGAAAAGATTTATCTTAATTCATGAGATGAATTTAAGACAACACCTGCTAATTCCTGTCACCTGTCATTTTTGTTTTAGGACATTGGTCAAACATTGACCCATGGACCTTGGACTGAAGGCCACTTGGCAAGAGGTCATTGGAGATTTTTTGTGGAGTATCCACCTGCTAAATTGGGCCTCAAAGTGGGTGCCATATTCAGATTGGGCATGTGCCCCAAGTGGATAAAGATAGAGTCCCATGAGATGAGGACTCTGATCCCTTGATCAACTTGGACTGTGGGGCGCCAATCTCACTGTGCTTATCCAGTGTTGGCGCCAACAGTAGGAGGGATTGTGGGGATTCTTATCTGATATAATTAGATGACATCACTCCACCAAACAAAATTTTTTCAGAATTAATTAAAATTTTTTGATTGATCGAATGATGTGGCACTGCATGGCGCAGCAAGATCTATTTAAACCCTGTCTGCGCATAGGGTTTAGAATATCTGCTCAATAACAAGCAAAAGCCTGAATCCTCTCCACTTCTCCATACCTCCTTTGCTCCTCTCCCTCCCCTCTTCATGTCCAAGAGGTTGGGCATCCATCTAGTGCTTGTCCAAGGCATGGTGGTTTCCTAATTAGAAGGCTGCAGAGATTTGTCGAGAAGCTGCTGCTCCAGCTTCAGAAGATCTTTTGAAGATCTTCTAGATCAGATCCAGATTTGATTTTTAGAGTAAAGATTTGCAAGGAGAAGATGATTCAGATCCTACTCGAGTGGATACCGGTAGAGACCAGGCGATTGTGTGGCTATTTTAGAATCTCGGACATTACTGTGATCATCTACAGGATAATCTAGTTACCCTAGAGGTATTTTTCTATTCCTCATATTTTTAGATTTAATTTTAGATTTAATATCAGATAATAAAAATTAGATCTAATAGATCTTAGATCTAAAATATCGTATGATAATTTTTAAAATATTCCACCTCAGATCTCATTAGATCTGAAAGATCCTACAAGAAAAAAGTTAATTTTTCCTTCAACTGGTATCAGAGCCAGATTGATGGCTCTATTTTAGATCTAATTTTAGATTTGATTTTTATTTTTATTTATCTGATATTAATAAATTTCAGATGTCACATCAAATATGATAGGATCTGAAATCAAAAAAATTTAAAATTAAATCTAAGTAGATCTAACATGTATGAGATGCATGACTAGACTAGGAGTAGTTTGATCTATGAATAGTCTTATAGTTTTATATTTTAATATGATTAAAATATAAATTAGATCTAATTTATTTTTTATTTTTTTGATATTATAAATATTATATTCAGATCAAAAAATAAAAAATAAAATTTTAATTAATATATAAGATTGATCTGTTGCATGCCTAGACTAGTTGTAGAATTATTCTAGTAACTGTCTAGAATAGATTTTATATTGAATAGTTTAATTTAAATCATATTTTTTAGATATTATATGTGATGTATCAGATCTGAAAGCATGCTAATTAGATCAGATTTTAATACATGAGATGTATGCAAAGCATATATAAGTTAGATCTGAAATTATATATGTGATATATAACTTAGATCTAACTAGTTTTGTAGTTAAATTAATATTTCTGATTAAGGTATTCCTCATGGCCGTCCGATCATAAGAACAAAGTAGGATTTAAGACCCTCTCCTCCCATTCAATGGGGTGTTCTTATAGTGTGTAGGGGTGCTGCGCGTTCATCCTTAATCAGAAATCAAAATTTACTTTTCTACAAAATCCTAGATCCTGAAACCCTAGGATTTATTTACATATTTTGTTTATGAACCCAAGACTTAATTAATGAATTAAGCTTATGAAATCAAATTAGGTCTAAAATTGAGAATTTCAGATCTAAACCATTTTCATAAAATTGGGTTCGGACTTGGGTAGCTCAATTAGGTCTAGCGATTGATTAAATCGAATCAAAAGTTGGTTAGGTGGGATCATGAAAGCTAATAATTGACCAGCCTAATAGGATTAAGTCTAGATCAAGGTCGAATCACATTTAGATATGACTCGATCAAGTTAAGACCTAATTTGGCTCAGTGGTTAGAGCCTGGATTGTAGACTAACCCAATTGGTTCTGGTTCGACAATTTGGTGTCTAAGGTAAGTTGGGCAGATACGACCAACTGATTTTTAATTGGGAGTTACTCGACTCGAATACGTTCTTGTCAAGTTAATGGCATATCCCTCCCACCGGTCTCACTTACTTGGCCATATGTGTCGATCTAGTTCTGATTTGAGGTGGCTAACAATTCGAGCTAGCCCATGTCACTAGGTTAGTCATAATTGTTATGACTATATTAAGTCAAGTTAATGAGACCTAAATTAAATCTTCCTAAAAATATATTAAGTCTAAGGTCTTCCACCATTGTGGATGTGCGGGTCCTTCTCGGGGTTGATTATTCTCGGCTGGTTACAGTGGTTCAGTTGCACCGGGAAGATGCAACCATGTCCATTAGGCATTGGATGCTACGGATTAGAGGTTGGATTGTGCTCAATATTTTAAATACGGTGAGGGACCCGATCAGGAATCTAATTCGTGCAAATGGTGGGTCTGACTTAACTAAGGATTGGAGCAATATTTCGGGCATGGTGAGCTTCATGAATTAGAGATCAAGTTTTGAGTGCACCATAATTAGAGAATCATTGGACAAGAGTTGTCCACTCATTGGTTGACCCATCACCAATAACTGTTAGGTGAGGTGGTGAGCCAGTTGGTGAGATCGCACCACCCACTAGAAATCACTAATCACAGAGATTTTCACATCTCTACCTAGGGAGTGTAGGAATCTGAGAAAATAATGAGAGCCTAATTTATTTAAAAATAAAACTCCTAAACAAATTGGTTAAGTCTGATTATAAAATCTAACTAGAAATTTTTGACTCTCTACAGGAAACATGTCTGCATCCAACCCCCTGACCAAAATACTAGACACCCACAGATTGACTGGACCCAATTTCAAGGATTGGTTGAGAAACTACAGAATTATTCTGAATTTCGAGAAACTAACTCATATCTTGGATCAAGACCCACCTGTCATACCAGTACGTCCGACTGCTGAATAGAGAGCATCTCTGAAAAAGTGGATGGATGATGATAATAAAGTCAGGTACTACATGTTGGGTGCCATGTCTGATGACTTGCAACGCTAGCATGAGAACATAATGACTACCCGCCAAATATTGACTCACCTACAAGAGTTGTTTGGTGAACAAAGTCGCACAACCAAGTATCAAGTCTGCCAAAGGTTTTTTAAGGCTAAAATGCGTGATGGACAGTCAGTCCAAGATCATTGTTTGTCAATGATCAAGGACCTTGAGGAGCTTGAAAAGCTTGATGTCATCTTAGACAGAGATTTTTAGATTGATGTGATCCTTCAGTCCTTATCTGATGTATATGGTCAGTTCATCATGAACTTTCATATGTATAAGATGCAGTGTACCTTGACTGAGTTAATGAACATGTTGGTTATGGTTGACCTTTCTTTGAAGGGTTCAAAAGGCTCAGTCCTTACTGTGGAGCGGACTTCTTCCAAGAGAAAGTCTTTTGAAAAGAAGAAGAAGTTTGCGAAGAAGCAGAAGGTGGATGGGAAGAAGAAGAAGACGGAACCGAAGAAGAAGGCTGCTGAAAAGAAAAAATATTTCCATTGCAATTCAGACGGCCATTGAAAATGGAACTGTCCTCAGTACCTAGCCACCTTGAAGAACAAGAAGGATGGTCTTTCTGGAGGAATGCTCGTTATAGAATCTAATCTTACAGTTTTCTCTGCATCCAGTTGGGTACTTGACTCTGGCTCTAGTGCTCATTTGTGCACTTCTATGCAGGGTCTTGAGGAGAGCAGAAGGCTGAGGGATGGAGATATGATCCTACGTGTCGGAAATGGAGCAAGAGTTACTGCTGTGGCCGTGGAAACCTATCCTCTACGATTACCATTAGGATTAGATTTAGTTCTTAGAGATTGTTATTATGTGCCTGCAGCAAGCAGAAATTTGATTTTTGTTTCATGTTTAACACAAGAAGGCTATGTGATTAGCTTTCATAAAAACCATTGTAATATATTTTATAAAAATAATAAAGTTGCAAATGATTTTTTTATTAATGGTCTCTATCAGCTACATATTGATGTATCTGTATTTCATATCGAGCAAAATGTGAATGCCATGAGAATTAAAAGGCCTAAAGATTGTCTAAATGATAGGTATCTGTGGCACCTAAGGCTAGGTCATATAGTGGAAGACAGGGTTAACAAATTGGAGAAATCCAGGCTATTGAGTCCGTTGACTTTCGAGTCATATCCAATTTGTGAATCATACCTTCAAGGCAAAATGACCAAGCTTCCTTTTGTGGGACATGGAGAAAGGGCCACAGACCTTTTTGCCCTAGTACATATGGATGTGTGCGGTCCATTTGATGTGCCGGCTAGAGGCAACTATGTCTACTTCATTATCTTTATCGATGATATGTCTAGGTACGAATATATGTTTCTAATGAAACACAAGTCTAAAGTCTTTGAAAAAGTTCAAAGAATTCAGGCATGAGGTAGAAAAATAAACAGGAAAGCCCATAAAGGTTCTTCGATCAGATCGAGGAGGTGAATACCTTAGTCGGGAGTTCCTAGACTATCTTAAGGATAATGGCATAGTCTCTTAATGGACTCCATCTAGAACATCACAACTCAACGGGGTTTCAGAATGGAGAAATTAGACCCTATTAGATATGGTCCGTTCCATGATGAGCTTCACAGACCACCCTGAGTTTCTTTAGGGATATTGTCTCATGACAGCAATATATGTATTGAATAGGATTTTCTCTCAAATCGTTCCTACCACACCATATGAGATATGGCATGGTAATAAGCCAAGTCTGAGTCATCTTAGAATTTGGGGTTGTCCGGCTCATGTCAAGAGACAGCAGGCGGACAAGTTAGAGTTCAGATCTTTTAGAGCTCGGTTCATAGGATATCCTAAAGAGTCATTAGGATACTATTTCTATATTCTGAAAGATCATAATGTGATTGTGAATCGACATGCTATTTTTCTTGAAAAATAGTTTATTCAAGATAGTAGCATCAGAAGAATAATTAAGCTCAAGGAGAATGTCTCCAAGAGCAACGAGCTAAAGAACCTGAGGAACCAAATCAATTAGAACCAATCCTAACACAACCTCTTTCACCTCGTAGATCGACTAGAATTTTTCATCATCTTGAAAGGTACTTAGGTACTATACAAGAGGAAGTAGAGAAAATATCCTCACAGAAAATGGGACTCATGGTGATGACCCCAAGACCTATGACGAGGCAATATCAGATATCGACTCCGAGAAATAGTTAGAGGCAATGAGATCAGAAATTGACTCGATGCACTCAAACCAAGTCTGGACCTTGGTAGATCCACCTGAAGGTATTGTACCTATTAGGTGTAAATGAATCTTCAAGAGAAAGATAGGTGCAGATGGAAATGTGGAGACATTCAAGGCTAGGTTCGTAGCGAAAGATTATAGTCAGCACGAAGGCATTGACTATTAGGATACCTTCTCATCCGTAGTCATGCTAAAATCCATCCGCACATTACTTGCTGTTGCAGCCTATTTCGATTATGAAATATTGTAGATGGACGTGAAAACGACATTCTTAAATGGATATCTTGAGGAAGATATCTATATAGAACAGCCGCTTGGTTTCACATCCAGTGATGATGATCACAAGATCTACAAACTGCAAAGGTCCATTTATGGACTTAAGCAAGCATCTCGGAGCTGGAATACTCATTTCAATGATGTGATCAAAATTTTGGTTTCATCAAGAATGAGGAGGAACCATGTGTGTTCAAGAAGGTCAGTGGGAGTGCAGTTGTCTTCCTCGTACTGTACGTAGATGACATCCTCCTAATTGGAAATGATATTTTCATGTTGACCTCAGTCAAAATATGGTTGTCTAAGGAGTTCTCTATGAAAGATCTAGGAGAGGCATCCTTTATACTGGGTATTAAGGTCTATAGAGATAGACCAAATAGGATGCTGGACTTTCACAGAAGATGTACATAGAGGAGGTGCTAAAAAGGTTTAGCATGAAAAACTCCAAAAGAGGTTTAGTACCTTTTAGACATGGCATTCATCTCTCCAAGAAGATGTGCCCTAGCACACCTGAGGAGATTGAACGCATGAGCAAGATCCCTTATGCTTCGCAATAGGGAGCCTCATGTATGCCATGCTATGTACACGACCTGATATAGCCCATGCTGTGAGTGTCACAAGCAGATATCAGTCGAATCCAGGGAAGAGCACTGGACTTCTGTGAAATGTATCCTTAAGTACTTGAGAAGGACTAAGGATATGTTTCTAGTCTTTGGAATGGAGAACTCCAGGTTCAGGATTTACAGACTCAGACTTTATGTCTGATATAGATGATCGAAAGTCGACATCTGAGTCTGTTCATTTGCAATGGTGGTGCAGTTAGCTGGAAGAGTTTCAAGCAGACGGTGATTGCTGATTCCACCATGGAGGCAGAGTATATTGCTGCATCGAAGCTGCGAAGGAGGCATTCTGGTACAAGAAGTTTGCCGCAGAGCTTGGAGTGATGTCATCGGATGCCATCCCTCTTTACTGACAATAATGGTGCCATAGCCCTAGCTAAGGAGCCAAGGTCTCACCAGAAGTCAAGCATATCGAGCGGCGATTCCATCTGATCTGTGATTACCTCGAAAAAGGTTATGTCGAGGTTAAGAGAGTCGACTCCACAGACAATGTGGCAGACCCTGACAAAGCCATTAGGCCAGAAGATCGAAGCCCACCTTGAGAAGATGGGACTTAGATATGTAGCCAATTGGCATTAGGTCAAGTGGGAGTTTGTTAGATGTGTGCCCTAGATGCCAGATTAGCTGACACATTTCTGTATAAATGTAAGGATAAATTTATAATTTTGACTATAAATGAATAAAAGGGTTATTCTACTATCACATTGTGTACATTATATCTGTGATACATCCTTTGAGTTAGTAGGAATGTTAATTCATATTTTCAAGAGTTGAAAATTTAAGACATAATTTACATAACTAACTCATAAACAGCTCCTGACCATAGGATCATCACGAGGATGGTGATCGATCTGGAAAGGTTGGTGTACGATCGCTTTCTTAGGATAGATGAGTCTTGAGTCTATGGTGTGGAGACACCAGAGCGAGAGTACAGGTATTCGTTGAGAATGAGAGTACTGAGCGTGACCACCTCGAGCAGTCATAAGGAAGTCTACCTTCTCGTCGATGACTAGCTCGATGCTGCAGCTGTGTCTAGTTCTTTGACCTGAGGTGCATCGACAGTTCACCTTGAGTGTGTATATAGTTTGACTACACCATAACTCGATCTCCTAGCCATTCAAATCCTGAGGTGTATGTTGGCTGTAGCATATTCATTGTAGGAACCAGATTGCACCAAGATGGGATCTATCAACCTCGGTAGATGAGAGGAGTAGTCCTATGATGATCGAAAGATTGTCCTTAAGCCCATGGCCATGGCAGAGTGAAATAATGAAAAGAGTTTTTCATTGGATTTCACATCGGACTCGGATCGATCGATTGATTCATATGACTGATGTTGGGTTTGACGAGTTCATTAACCCTAATTCAGTCGGGACTCATGATAAGAGAACTCAATCACACAGGTAGCTGCACCGAGAGGTTCATCTTCATTTTGATGGGTTGCCACCATATACTTGCTAAGTGTCACTGGTGGATTTTGGAGCAATTAGAATGATCTTGATGATCGATCATTCTAATTGTCTGAATCAGAAGAGTTCTGATCCATCGAAAGGAGTTTCGATGATGTCGATGATGAGATCATGACATATCTCATTACCATACGAAAATGAACCTAACTGCATCACACAAGAGTTAGGGTCTGGATGTCATCAATTGAGCTAGCCCAGTTCGATTGATTTGGATTAGATCCAATTAGGTTCAAGAAAATCGTGCTAGCACACGATTGAGCCTAACTTTCTCCTCGTGCAATCTTTTTCATCTCGACTGAGCCAAATATGATTTGACTCATCCAGAGAACCTTGAGAAGGTTTCTCTCAGTCTGACTAGAGTCAATCCAGCTCAAAAAATCTTATCTTAATTCATGAGATGAATTTAAGACAACACCTGTAATTTCTGTCACCTGCCATTTTTGTTTTAGGACATCGATCAAATGTTGACTTATGGATCTTAAACTGAAGGCCACTTGGCAAGAAGTCATTGGAGAGTTTTTGTGGAGTGTCCACCTACTAAATTAGGCCTCAAAGTGGGTGCCAAGATCAGATTGGGTGCACCCCAAGTGGATAAGGATAGAGTCCCATGAGATGAGGACTCTGATCCCTTGATCAACTTGGACTGTGGGGCGCCAATCTCACTGTGCTTATCCAGTGTTGGCCAACAGTAGGAGAGTTTGGTGGGATTTTTATCTGATATGATCAGATGACATCACTCCACCAATCAAATTTTTTTTAGAATTAATTAAATTTTTTGATTGGTCGAATGATGTGGCACTGCATGGCGCAACAGGGTCTATTTAAACCCTGTCTGCGCCTAGGGTTTAGAGAATCTGCTCAATCCCAAAAAAAATATTATCCCCTCCACTTATCCTATGTCCTCTCTACTCTCTCTCTCTTCTCTTCATGTCCAAGAAGTTGGACGTCCATCTGGTGCTTGTCCAAGGTGTGGTGGCTCCTGATCAGAAGGCTGCAGGGATTTATCGAGAAGCTGCTGCTCCAGCTTCAGAAGATCTTTTGAAGATCTTCAGATCAGATCCAGATCTGATTTTTGGAGCAAGATTTGCAAGGAGAAGATGATCTAGATCCTACTTGAGTGGATATGGATAGATGCCAGACGACTGTGTGCTAATTTTTGAACCTCGGGCATTG
>NC_025999.2:33872951-33891545 GCF_000442705.2 Elaeis guineensis | reverse complement strand
CCCGATGACCGGATAGGTCGAATAATCGCAATCGCAACATTCAGAACCTACGTGATATGGTTACCGTATAATTCATCCCTTTTGACCCCTGTGTTTCGGATGACTCAGGGTTAAACTGTCAACCTGATGATATCATCCGAATCGTGCTCAACTCAATTAGTCCTGTGACTCCTCACTAGGACTACCCTGGCCAAGGTTTTGCTAAATTGAATACGACTGTACACAGCTCCTAAACTGGAGTGGTCAATCCTATCTTGACACACGCACCGACAAGTCAAGTACTTGACTACACCCAGCAACCTTCCGTCACTGAATTAGAAATTCAGGTAGTCCAGTGCCTAAGTGCAGTGAGTTGCTTGCAAGTCACCGTGGCGGTCTCAGGTCGGAGGGACATTTATACCCATATCCCATCGGAGCAAATCTTGACAGCAGAAATAGCTCCGGAGTTGGTCACGTTCAGTGCAGATGTACCATTACATCTCACCTGTATGCCATACCAGTGTCTCCACACTCTTTGGTTATGAGGACAACCAACCCATATGGCACACAACGACCTATGCTCGATAAATGTTGTCGTCCTTGGTAACAACGTATCATTTGGTCGCGAACATGTTTAAGGACTAAGCGACAATCCTCCTTTGTCGAGTCTAAATAGTCCTAAGGACTTCACCACAACAAGGAGTTCATTAGAAGATGAAACATTTGTGATGAAAAAATACCAAAATAACTTTTATTTATTTATAATTCATGTACTAATACAAAAGGAGCACAACCGTCAACAGGCTGACGATTGGCTTTGGACACTATTCCCAACAATCTCCCACTTGGCCTAAAGCCTATCGGGTGCAGTATCTAATACCCATCTTCGACTTGTAGTCGTTGAACTCCTTCACCGTAATGGCTTTAGTGAATGGGTCGGTCCAGGTTCTCCTTCCCGTCGATCTTCTGAAGGTCGACGTCACCTCGATCCACGATCTCCGGATGAGATGGTAGCGGCGCAGAATATGCTTCGTCGCTGGTGTGCCTTTGGTTCCTTCGCCTGAGCAATGGCTCCAGAGCTGTCGCAGTAGAGCAGAACTGGACCAACAAGGGAGGGTGCTACTCCGAGCTCGGTGATGAATTTCCTCAGCCACACCGCTTCTTTGGCAGCATTTGATGCAGCAATATACTCCGCCTCGCATACTGAATCAGCCACAGTGTGCTGCTTGAACTCTTCCAGCAGACAGCCCCACCATTAAGGGTAAAAATAAATCCTGACACACTCTTGCTATCATCTCGATCAGACTGGAAACTAGAGTCTGTAAACCCTATAAGTCTCAAGTCCGATTCACCATATATAAGCCACTGGTCCTTAGTATTTCTCAAATACTTCAGGATGGTTTTAACAACCTTCCAGTGATTCTCTCCTGGATCAGATTGGTATCTACTCACTACCCCTAGTGAGTATGCCACATCTGGTCGTGTACATGTCATGGCGTACATGATAGATCCCACTGCCGAAGCATATGGAATCCTACCCATACGCTCTCTCTCTTGAGGTGTTGTCGGACAATCCCTCTTCGAGAGAGAAATTCCATGGCCTATCGGTAGATAGCCTTTCTTGGAATTTTTCATGCTGAACCTTTTCAGCATAGTATCAATGTACGTGCACTGGGATAAGCCAAGCAACTTTTTGGATCTATCCCTATAGATCCTCATCCCTAGGATGTAGGAAGCTTCTCCCAATCCTTCATGGAGAACTGTGACGATAGCCAAATCTTTATTCCCTGTAATGCAGGGACATCATTCCCGATTAAGAGAATGTCATCCACATACAATACAAGAAATACTACTGCAGGACCATTAGCCCACTTATAAATGCAGGGTTCTTCTCCGTTCTTAACGAAGCCATACGTTTTGATCGTCCTATCAAAACGTATGTTCCAACTCCGAGATGCATGCTTAAGTCCATAAATGGACCTCTGTAGCTTGCACACCTTAGACTCATCTGTGGATGTGAACCCTTCAGGTTGTATCATATACACCTCTTCGTCCAGCTCTCCATTTAGGAAAGCTGTCTTCACATCCATCTGCCAGATTTCATAGTCCAGATGGGCAGCTATCACAAGCATAATCCGAATGGATTTGAGCATTGCCACAGGAGAAAACATCTCGTCATAGTCTATACCATAACATTGACGATATCCCTTGACAACCAGACGGGCTTTATAGGTCTCCACCTTTCCGTCTGCGCCCCTCTTCCTTTTGAAGACCCACTTACACCCTATGGGTTTTACTCCTTCGGGTGGGTCAACCAATGTCCACACATCGTTGACCTTCATGGACTCCATTTCGGATTTCATGGCCTCTAGCCATTTCTCAGAGTCAGGTCTCTGCATTGCATCCATGTAGGTGATCGGATCCTCATCGTTTTCATCAAGTTCGATAGGATCACCATCTCGGACCAAGAAACCATAGTATCTGTCCGGTTGATGTGGTACTCTACCAGACCGCCTTAAGGGTGCATAATCAATGGGCTCCGGATCTGATCTAATCAAATCCGGTTCAAGTTCAGTAACATGTGTCGGTTTTTCCACCTGTCGAACTTCGTCAAGTTCGACTTTAGAGGCAACAGTTCCTTCACTAAGGAACTCCTTTTCTAAAAAGATTGCCTTAAGGCTGACAAACACCTTTTGCTCATCAGCAAGGTAGAAATAATACCCTTTGGTCTCTTTTGGGTACCCTATAAAATTACACTTGTCAGACCTAGGTCCAAGCTTGTCTGTAATTAAACGTTTAATATAAGCCGGACACCCCCAAACCCTAAGGTGCGAGAGTACTGGCTTACGTCCTATCCATATCTCATATGGCGTTTTGGCTACAGACTTACTCGAAACTCTATTTAGAAGGTAACAAGCCGATTCGAGCGCATATCCCCAGAGGGAGATCGGCAGACCAGCAAACCCCATCATGGATCGAACCATGTCTAACAGGGTCCGATTCCTCCTTTCAGACACACCATTATGCTGTGGTGTTCCAGGAGGAGTCCACTGAGAGAGAATCCCATTCTCCCCTAGATACGTCAGAAACTCATTGGAAAGGTATTCACCTCCTCGATCAGATCGAAGAGTTTTAATACATTTCCCAGTTTGTTTTTCTACCTCATTTCGGAATAGTTTGAACATTTCAAATGATTCTGACTTATGCTTCATTAAATAGACATACCCATACCTAGATAGGTTGTCTGTGAAGGTTATGAAGTAGAAAAATCCTCCTCTTGCACTTGAGCTCATGGGTCCACATACATCAGAATGTACCAGACCTAAGAGTTCACTGGCTCGCTCACCTTTTCCAGTAAAAGGTGACTTGGTCATCTTTCCAAGAAGACAGGACTCACAGGTTGGAAGTGATTCACAATCACTAACTTCAAGAATTCCTTCTTGAGCCAACCTGTTTATCCTGTTCTTATTGATATGACCTAGCCTACAGTGCCAAAGGTAGACTTCTGACACATTATCTATTCTAGAGCGTTTACCGAATTTTTGAACCACATTAACAGACTGTGATAGTAAGTAAATTCCATTATTTAATTGTCCAACAAATATTGTAACACCATTCAAAATGATATTGCAAATATTTTCTTTTATTAAAAAATCATAACCGTACATGGCCAAAAGGCCTACAGAAATAATATTTAATAAAAAACTTGGACAATAGTGACATTCACTCAGAATTACATTACGAGAATTGATTACAAAACTCATGATTCCTAAAGCTAGAACTGGAACTTTGCTTCCATCTCCAACATTCAGGAACCTCTCGCCTTCATCAAATCTCCTACTGACCTACAGACCCTGCATCGAATTACAAATATGATAAGGGCTTCCGGTATCCAATACCCAGGCAGTAGTATCACAAATCGAAAAGTTGCAAGGAGTTATCATATAATTACCTTGCTTCTTCTTTGGCCTGTTCGGGTCCAGGGAGGCAATGTATTGAGGACAGTTCCTCTTTCAATGCCCGTGCTTCTTGCAAAAGAAGCACTCCGCCTGGCTCTAGTCATGCTTGCGCTTCTTGGTCTGACCCCGTGCTACTGTCCCAGCATGAGATTGCACCTTCTTATTTTTCTTCTTCTTGTTCTTCTTCCCCTTCCCAAAGGGTTGACGATGAGAAGAAGACCCTCCCACTACATTCACCGACTCCTTATGGAGTTGGTGATCCTTCTCAAAGTTCTGCAGCAACCCCAACAATCCGTGGTAGTTTACTGCAGGCTTTGTCATTCGAAAATGAGTAAGGAATGGGAGGAAGGACTTGGGCAAGGAATTAAGGATCGCATCCTTACCGAGCTGCTCGTGCAGAGGAAAGCCCAATTTGCTTAGGCGCTCAATCATCTCGATCATATACAGTACATGATCAGTGACTGAGGCCCCATCCCTCATCCGAGCATTGAAAATAGCACAACTAGTTTTGTGCCTTTCAACGTCGTCAGGCGTGCCAAAGGAGTCGTTCAACATTTGAAGCATCTCCTGTGGCTGGGCATTCTCAAACCTTCGGCTGAACTCGTCATTCATTGCTGCCAGCATAATACATCGAACGGTGGTGCGGTCATTGAGCCACTTCAAGTAAGTGTCTCGGATCGCTTTACTAGCGTTCGGAGCTGGCTCCTCAGGTGTTGGATCCGTTACTACATAAAGGATCCGTTCATGCTCAAGGATGATTTTCAATTTTCGATACCAGCTATCGAAATTGGGTCCCATGAGCTTGTCATTATCTAATAATGACCGGAGCGACAGGGTAGTGGCCATAGCTGCTTAAAGGAAAACGAGACCTCTATTAGTACATAAATTAATACTAAAGACTTGGACTTTAGTCTAAAGTTTTTCCCAATATTTTTACGAACTGGTAGCCTCATCCTCCAATTCGAGAAATTACTTTAATTCTTAATGGGTACTAGAATCCACACAGACTACACACGAGCCCAACTTTGGTTGGTCAACCCATGTGCATCTATGGGTAGGTTCTTAACCAGTTGTTTCTCTAAACAACTTCTAGTAATTTATTTTGCCCCAGAACCTAATCAGTAGGCTTTGGCCTCCACTGAAAAGATCTGGTTAGGTCCAACCATTAACATGACTTAATTTAGTGAATCGGACCAATAAATGATCAGGCCCGACTTTGGCCGGCCAACCTAACCACCATCAGAAAGACTCAATCAAATTATCATATTATGAATAATAATTCCATTAGCCAATGAGCACCAGGCCTTTGGGCCTCCAATGATCATTGAACTAATGGACTCATTATCATTCACTTAATGGGAGGCTATGACTTAGTTATCATTATAACTTAATCATTTTAGGGACCTAATAATTTTGAGGATTTTATTAAAGAATAGTAGAGAAGAAATCATCCAGCCAATTTCAATCCTCCCACTGACTTCACCGAGTCAGATTAAAAAGGATTTAATTAAAGCTGGCATTAGGAGCACCTAAATCAGTCATACTGATTTACCTAATGACATGGGTGAGCTCTAATCACCAAGTGATCTAATCAAAATCTAACTTACCGATTGGCCAGGTAAGTGAGATCAGTGGTGGGGATTTGCCATTAACTCGTCAATGATCGAATCAATGCGAGTAGCTCCCGCTTAAGAACCACTGGTCAAAACTGCCGAACTTACCTTAGACACCAACCGGTTCATTAGTTTTAATTTTGATCAACTTAGTAAATAGAGCTCCATCGCGTAGCCATGAATTAAGTCCATCTTGGTCTAGTTAAAGACATGGACCCATTCAACTACAACTATTGAAGTTGAGTCTAGAGTATCCTTGACCTAATCTAATTCAATTTTTGATTAGATTTGACCAATTACTCCAATTAGTCCATTTTTTTTTAAACTAACCTTAGGTCTAACCCAATTATGGACCTAATTCATCTAACCCATTGACCCAAAAGTTTATGCAATTGTCTTAGGTCTTAATTCACAATTCTAGACCTACTAGACAACACTTAATTCTTTTAATTAAGTACTTGGGCTGATGGGTCAGGGTTTGGCATTTCGAAAATAATTTTTCAAATTTGAAAGATTTTATTTTCTGTTCACCAAATGTGTTAACTCATTTCACAAACGGGTCAGCACATTTCATAAACAGCAATTTTATTGCTCATTTCATAACAGAAAATAACTCAAAATAAATCATAAATTTTCTTTTAGATCTAATCTAACACATTCATGATAAATTTCTTAATTAAGTCCTTTCGCTGCTTCATCGGTATGGGATATAATTGTATCGACACCCCTACCGCCATAGGAGACCCCATCGAATGGGAAGAGAGGGCCTTTAAACCCTACTTTTCTCCTATGACCGGACGGCCATGGCAACCAACCCAATTAGATTACTTGCTACTTGGATCATGTATATCTAAATATACAAATTTCAAAATTTAAATTTTGAATTTCAAATTTCAAATTTTAAATTTAAATTTCAAATTTGAGATTTCAACCAAATTTTAAATTTCAAATTTTCAATCTTTGAATTTTAAATTTTGAATTTTGAATTTCAAATTTCGAATTTCAAATTTCAAATTTCAAATTTGAGATTTCAACCAAATTTCAAATTTTGAATTTTGAATTTCAAATTTCAAATTTCGAATTTCAAATTTCAAATTTCAAATTTGAGATTTCAACCAAATTTCAAATTTCAAATTTTGAATTTCAAATATGAAACTTCTAACAAATTTCAAATTTCAAATTTCAAATCTTTTTGAATTTTGAATTTTGAATTTTAAATTTTGAATTTTAAATTTAAACTTATAGATTACACCTTAATCTATGCATGCATATGTATATCATATTCTAGAACCTGCTCTGATACCAATTGAAGCAAAAATTTAGTGCAGGGGCAAAATGGTAATTTTAAAACTTTTTCAAAATTACTATTTTACAGCAAAATTATTAATTAATCTCATTAATTAATACTAATTAACCCTACACTAGGATCTAAATATGATACAACAGCATGCATTTAAATTTGAAATTCAAATTTGAATCAGTAAACATTTTACAGTACTGTGTTCAGAACACATCACCTTTTGCGGGTAGTCGATCACCGCAATCTGATCACCGTCGGAGAGCTCTGATTGTCACATCGCAGCCACCCAACTGTCTGGCCTCTACGGATCGTCCACACGAAGCTCCCGTCTGATCAGCTCCTCACGAATGCTAGTTCGTGATTTCGCCCTTTTGATGGTAGATGTTGATCGAACTCTTTCGATCGATGTGTGCCGACTTCTCGAATGCTCTGGATTGTCTGCACAGTTACTTGAGAGGCTGATGGATCTCTCTCTAAAATTTGGTGGACTCACAACACTCGTGGCATACCAATCTCACTTCCCGAACCCTAGGTAGAAACCCTAGGGTACACACCAAAAACCCTGCGCCCAATTTTCTCTCTTTTCTTTCTTTTTCTCTCGGAAGGTTTTGGACCTTCACCTTGTGCAGAAGCCTTCCTCACGCCCCAAAGTTTCTCTCCTAATTTTTCTATGCACGTCCCACCTTTCTCCTCTTTTTAAAACAACATCGAACGTGTCTTATCCGCGTGAGAGGATAAAGACAAGAGGTTACACATTTGAATTCAAATCAAATTTGAATTCAAACGAAAACCAACTTATCCCTATCCTTTTGGGAGTGAGAAGAGAAGGGGTGTGGCTCTTTGTGTGTGGAAAAGTTTCACGAGAAACCTTTTCTCGTGTAAGTAATGTGGTGCACAAAATGGATAAGGATGAAAGGGCAAGTGATAAGTTATCCATTCAAATTCAAACATGCTTTGAATTTGAATGGCTAACTAATTAATTTATCCATCCATATGGCACACAAATGAGGATGTGGGGAAGGGTTTTACGTGAGAAAAATTTCATGAGAAGTTTCTTCTCGTGAATTCAAATGGGTGCAAGGAAGTTGGGTGACGCAGGGAATTTAAAACAAGGTGGTTTGATTCAAATTGAGCCAACCTAGTTTAAAATAGGTTGAGCAAATTAGACCAAATTAAACCCAACATAATTAGGCTTAATTAGGCTTAATAAAATCCTAATCAAATAAGAATTAACTAAACCTAACCCCTGATCAAATCAGGGACTAAACCACCTTAGCGATTAGGTCAACATTTAACCTAATCGGGTCAATCCAAACTGAATCCAATTCAATTGGACTTGATCCAAAAATAATTACTCAATGAAATCAAGTTAATTAGTGATTAAATTACTAATTAAATCTCTCATAAATGTTGAGTCCAAATCCGATGGGCAATCAGGCATCAGAGACCATCGATATGAAACCCTGATCAAAGAGTTCAAATTTCAAATTCAAAATTCGAAATTCAAAATTTTGACCCCGGTACCCAAAATGTGTGGAACTCATGATTAGAGAATCTTAATTCTCAATCATAGAGTTCCAGATAGATAAGACTCATAATTAGCCATCAGATCAGAAAGGAACCTCTAATGTGTGTGACCCCGCAGGTTCGAACCTAAGCCGGTAGCACAGGAACCAATTTCTGTACTAATCGAAGTGACCATCTAGCAATGGTACCCGATGACCGGATAGATCGAATAATTGCAATCGCAACATTCAGAACCTACGTGAATATGGTTACCGTATAATTCATCCCTTTTGACCCCTGTGTTTAGGATGACTCAGGGTTAAACTGTCAACCCTGATGATATCATCCGAATCGTGCTCAACTCAATTAGTCCTGTGACTCCTCACTAGGACTACCCTGGCCAAGGTTTTGCTAAATTGAAACACGACTGTACACAGCTCCTAAACTGGAGTGGTCAATCCTATCTTGACACACGCACCGACAAGTCAAGTACTTGACTACACCCAGCAACCTTCCGTCACTGAATTAGAAATTCAGGTAGTCCAGTGCCTAAGTGCAGTGAGTTGCTTGCAAGTCACCGTGGCGGTCTCAGGTCGGAGGGACATTTATACCCATATCCCATCGGAGCAAATCTTGACAGCAGAAATAGCTCCGGAGTTGGTCACGTTCAGTGCAGATGTACCATTACATCTCACCTGTATGCCATACCAGTGTCTCCACACTCTTTGGTTATGAGGACAACCAACCCATATGGCACACAACGACCTATGCTCGATAAATGTTGTCGTCCTTGGTAACAACGTATCATTTGGTCGCGAACATGTTTAAGGACTAAGCGACAAATCCTCCTTTGTCGAGTCTAAATAGTCCTAAGGACTTCACCACAACACAGGAGTTCATTAGAAGATGAAACATTTATGATAAAAAAATACCAAAATAACTTTTATTTATTTATAATTCATGTACTAATACAAAAGGAGCACAACCGTCAACAGGCTGACGATTGGCTTTGGGACACTATTCCCAACAACTATGTCATATCTCATATGGTGTGGTAGGAATGATTTTAGAGAGAACCCTATTCAATACATATATTGCTGTCATGAGACAATATCCCCAAAGAAACTCAGGGAGGTCCGTGAAGCTCATCATGGAACGGACCATATCTAATAGGGTCCGGTTCCTTCGTTCTGAAACCTCATTGAGTTGTGGTGTTTCAGGTAGAGTCCATTGAGAGACTATGCCATTGTCCTTAAGATAGTCTAAAAACTTCTGACTAAGGTATTCACCTCCTCGATATGATCGAAGAACCTTAATGGGCTTTCCTGTTTGTTTTTCTACCTCATGCCTGAATTCTTTGAACTTTTCAAAAGCTTCAGACTTGTGTTTCATTAGAAATACATACTCGTACCTAGACATATCATTGGTAAAAGTAATGAAGTAGACATAGTTGCCTCTAGCCGGCACATCAAATGGGCCACACACATCTGTATGTACTAGGGCAAGTAGGTCTATGGCCCTTTCCCCATGTCCCATAAAAAGGAGCTTGGTCATTTTGCCTTGAAGGCATGATTCATAAACTGGATATGACTCGAAAGTCAACAGACTCAATAGTCTAGATTTCTCCAATTTGTTAATCCTGTCTTCCGCTATATGACCTAGCCTTAGGTGCCACAGATACCTATCATTTAGACTATCTCTAGGCCTTTTAATTCCTATAGCATTCACATTTTTCTCGATATTAAATACAGATACATCAATATGTAGCTGATAGAGATCATTAATAAGAAAATCATTTGCAACTTTATTATTTTCATAAAATATGTTACAATGGTCCTTATGAAAGCTAATCACATAGCCTTCTTGTGCTAAACATGAAACAGAAATTAAATTCCTGCTGGCTGCAGGCACATAATAACAGTCTCTAAGAACTAAATCTAATCCTAATGGTAATCGCAGAGGGTAGGTTCCCACGCCACAGCAGCAACTCTTGCTCTGTTTCCGATGCGTAGGATCATATCCCCATCCCTCAGCCTCTTGCTCTCGTCAAGACTCTGCATAGAAGTGCACAAATGAGCACTAGAACCAGAGTCAAGTACCCAACTGGATGCAGAGAAAATCAAAGATTAGATTCTATAATGAGCATACCTCCAGAAGGACCATCCTTCTTGTTCTTCAGGGTGGCTAGGTACTGAGGACAGTTCTATTTCCAATGGCCGTCTGAATTGCAGTGAAAATATTTTTCCTTTTCAGCAACCTTCTTCTTCAATTTCGTCTTCTTCCTTTTTCCATCCACCTTCTGCTTCTTCGCAGACTTTTTCTTCTTTCCAAAAGACTTTCTCTTAGAAGAAGTTCACTCCACAGTAAGGACTGAGCCTTTTGAACTCTTCAAAGAAAGCTTAGCCGTAACCAACATATTCATTAACTCAGCCAAGGTACACTGCATCTTATGCATATGGAAGTTCATGATGAACTGACCATATGCATCGGACAAGGACTGAAGGATCACATCAATCTAAAAATTTTTGTCTAAGATGAAATCGAGCTTCTCAAGCTCCGCAAGATCCTTGATCATTGTCAAATAATGATCTTGGACTGACTACCCATCACGCATTTTAGCCTTAAAAAGTCTTTGGCAGACTTGATACTTGGCTGCACGACTTTATTCATCAAACAACTCTTGTCGATGAGCCAACATTTGGTAGATAGTCATAATATTCTCATGCTGGTGCTGCAAGTCATCAGACATTGCACCCAACATATAGTACCTGGCTTTGTTATCTTCATCCATCCACTTTTTCAGAGACGCTCTCTGTTCAGCAGTCGGACGTGTTGGCATAGCAGGTGGGTCCTGGTCCAAGACATAAGTTAGTTTTTTGAAATCCAGAATAATTCTGTAGTTTCTCAATCAGTCTTGAAATTGGTCCAGTCAATCTATGGGTGTCTAGTATTTTGGTTAGGGGGTTGGATGCAGATATGTTTCCTGTAGGGAGTTAAAAGTTTCTAGTTAGATTTTGTAATCAGACTTAACCAATTTGTTTAGGGTTTCATTTTTAAACAAATTAGGCTCCCACTATTTTCTCAGATCCCTACACTCCCTAGGTAGAGATGTGAAAATCTCCATGATTAGTGATTTCTAATGGGTGGTGCGGTCTCACCGACTGGCTCATCACCTCACCTAACAGTTATTGTGATGGGTCAATCGATGAGTGGACAACTCTTGTCCAATGATTCTCTAATCATGGTGCACCCAAAACTTGATCTCTAATTCATGAAGCTCATCGTGTTCGAAATATTACTCCAATCTTTAGTTAAGTCAGACCCACCATTTGCATGAACTAGATTCTTGATTGAGTCCCTCACCGTATCTGAAATATTGAGCACAACCCATCCTCTAATCCATAGCATCCAATGCCTAATGGACATGGTTGCATCTTTCGGTGCAACTGAACCACTGTAACCAGTCGAGAACAATCAACTCCGGGAAGGGCCCGCACATCCACAATGGTGGAAGACCTTAGACTTAATATTTTCTTAGGAAGATTTGATTTAGGTCTCATTAAACTTGACTTGACATAGTCATAACAATTATGACTAACCTTGTGGCATGGGTTAGCTCGAATTTTAGCCACCTCAAATCAGAACTGGATCAACACATATGGCCAGATAAGTGAGACCGGTGGAAGGGATATGCCATTAACTCAATAAGAATGCATTCGAGTCGAGTAGCTCCCAATTAAAAACCATTCGATCGCATCTGCCCAACTTACCTTAGACACCAAATTGTTGAACCAGAACCAATTGGGTTAGCCTACAATCCAGGCTCTAACCACTGAGCTAAATTAGGTCTTAACTTGATCGAGTCACATATGAATGTGATTCAATCTTGACCTAGACTTAATCCTATTAGGCTGATCAATTATTAGCTTTCATGATCTCACCTAACCAACTTTTGATTCGATTTGATCAACCGCTAGACCTAATTGAGCTACCCAAGCCCGAACCCAATTTTATGAAAATGACTTAGATCTGAAATTCTCAATTTTAGATCTAATTTAATTTCATAAGCTTAATTCATTAATTAAGTCTTGGGTTCATAAACAAAATATGTAAAATAAATCCTAGGATTTCAGGATCTAGAGTTTTACAGAAAAGTAAGTTTGATTTCTGATTAAGGATGAACGCGCAGCACCCCTACATGCCATAAGAATACCCCATTGAATGGGAGGAGAGGATCTTAAATCTTACTTTATTCTTATAATCGAACGGCCATGAGAAACATCTTAATCAGAAATACTGATTTAACTACAAAACTAGTTAGATCTAAGTTACATATCACATATATAATTTCAGATCTAACTTATACATGCTTTGCATACATCTCATGTATTAAAATCTAATCTAATTAATATGCTTTCAGATCTGATACATTATATGTAATATCTAAAAAATAAGATTTAAATTGAACTATTCAATATAAAATTTATTCTAGACAGTTACTAGAACAATTCTACAACTAGTCTAGGCATGCAGCAGATCAATCTTATGAATTAATTAAATTTTATTTTTTATTTTTTGATCTGAATATAACATTTATAATATAAAAAATTAGAAATAAATTAGATCTAATTTATATTTTAATCACTTAAAACTAAAACTTCAAGACTATTCATAGTTTAAACTATTCCTAGTCTAGTCATGCATCTAATACAGTTAGATCTACTTAGATTTAATTTTAAATTTTTTAATTTTAGATCCAATCATATCTGATGTGACTTAAAATTATTAATATCAAATAAATAAAAATAAAAATTAGATCTAAATTAGATCTGAAATAGAGCCATCAACCTGGCTCTGATACCAGTTGAAGGAAAAACTGTCTTTTTCCTTGTATGATCTTCCAGATCTAATGAGATCTAGGATGGAATATTTTTAAAAAATTATCTTACTTTATTTTAGATCTAAGGTCTATTAGATCTAATTCTTATTATTTGATATTTAATCTAAAATTAAATCTAAAACTTGAGGATTAGAGGAATACCTCTAGGGTAACTAGATTACCCTATAGATGATCGCAGCAACATCCGAGGTTCTAAAATAGCCACGCAGTCGCCTGGCCCTACCGATATCCACTCAGTAGGATCTGGATCATCTTCTCCTCATGAATCTTTTCTCCAAAAATCAGATCTGGATCTGATCTGGAAGATCTTCAAAAGATCTTCTGAAGCTGGAGCAGCAGCTTCTCGACAAATCCCTGTAGCCTTCTGATCAGGGAGCCACCACGCCTTGGACAAGCACAGATGGATGCCCAACTTCTTGGACATGAAGAGGGGAGAGAGAGGACTAGAGGGGTATAGAGAAGTGGAAGGATATCAAGTTTTTGCTGGGGTTGAACAGATTCTCTAAACCCTAGGCGCAGATAGGGTTTAAATAGACCCTGCTGGCCATGCAGTGCCACATCATTCGACCAATTAGAAAATTTTAATTAATTCTAAAAAAATTTTAATTGATGGAGTGATGTCATCTGATCATATCAGATAAGAACCCCACCAAACCCTCCTACTGTTGGCACCAACACTGGATAAACACAGTGAGATTGGCGCCCAACAGTTTGAGTCGATCAAGGCATAGAGTCCTCATCTCATGGGACTCTATCCTATCCACTTGAGGCGCATGCCATATCTGATTATGGTGCCCACTTTGAGGGTAAAATTAGCAAGTGGACACTCCATAAAAACTCTCCAATGACCTCTTGCCAAGTGGCCTTCAGTCCAAGATCCATGGGTCAAGTTTGACCAATGTCCTAAAATGAAAATGGCAGGTGATCGAAATTAGCAGGTGTTGTCTTAAATTTATCTCATGAGTTAAGACAAGACTTTTTAGAGCTGGACTGGCTCAGTCAGATGGAGAAAAATCTTCTCAAGGTTCTCTGGATGAGTCAAATCATATTTGGCTCAGTCGAGATAGAAAAGATTACACGAGGAAGAAAGTTAGGCTCAATCATGTGCTAGCATGATTTTCTTGAACCTAATTGGATCTAATCCAAATCAATCGAACTGGACTAGCTCAATTGATGACATCCAGATCCTAACTCTTATTTGTGTGACCCAGTTAGGTTCATTTTCATATGGTAATGAGACATGTCTGATCTCATCATCGACATCATCGAAACTCCTTTCGATGAATCAGAACTCTTCTGATTCAGAAATTAGAATGATCGATCATCAATATCATTCTAATTGCTCTCAAAATTCATCGTGAACCTAGCAGTATATGGTGGCAACCCATCAAAATGAAGATGAACCTCTCGGTGCAGCTACTGTGTGATTGAGTTCTTCTATCATGAGTCCGACTGAATTAGTGTTAAGGTGAACTCATCAAACCCAACATCAGTCATATGAATCAATCGATCGATCCGAGTCTGATGTGAAACCTAATAGAAAACTCTTTTCTATTATTTCACTCTACCATGGCCATGGGCTTAAGGACTTGATCTTTCGATCATCATAGGACTACTCCTTTCATCTATCAAGGTTGATAGATCTCTTCTTGGTGCAATCTGGTTTCTACAATGAATATGCTACAACCAACATACACCTCAGAATTCTGAATGGCTAGGAGATCGAGTTATGGTGTAGTCAAACTATAACACACTCAAGGTAAACTATCGATGCACCTCAGGTCAAAGAACTAGACACACAGCTGCAGCATCGAGCTAGTCATCGACGAGAAGGTAGACTTCCTTATGACTGCTCGAGGTGGTCACGCTCAGTACTCTCGTTCTCAATGAATACTTGTACTCTTGCTCTGGTGTCTTCACATCGTAGACTCAAGACTCATCTACCCTAAGAAGCAATCGTACACCAACCTTCTGGATCGATCACCATCCTCGTGATGATCCTATGGTCAGGAGCTGTTTATGAGTTAGTTATGTAAATTCATACCTTAAATTTTAACTCTTGAAAATATGAATTAACATTTCTACTAACTCAAAAGATGTATCACAGACATAATGTACATAATGTGATAGTTGAATAACCCTTTTATTCATTTCTAGTCAAAATTATAAATTTGCCCTTACATTTGTACAGGAATGTATCAACCAATCTGGCATCTAAGGCACACATCTAACAGAAACCATAGTATCTATCTAGTTGATATGGTACTCTATCGGATCTCCTTAATGATGTTTCTACAATAGGTTTCAAATTTGATCTAATCAAGTCCGACTCTATGGATTTACTAGATTGTGTCGGTTCTTCTACAAATTGAACTTCATCAAGTTCAATCTTTGAGGCATTAGTTCCTTCACCAAGAAACTTCTTTTCTAAAAAGACTGTACTATTACTGACGAACACCTTCTGTTCGTCAATAAAATAGAAGTAATATCCTTTGGTCTCTTTTGGGTACCCTATAAATAGATACTTATCAGACCTAGGTCCAAACTTGTCAGTTTTTAAATATTTGACATACGCCAGACATCCCCAAACCCTAAGGTGAGAGAGTGCTGGCTTATGCCCTGTCCATATCTCATATGATGTTTTACTTATAGATTTATTTGAAATTTTATTTAAAATATAACAAGCTGACTCGAGTGTATATCCCCAAAAGAGATCGATAGACTTGCAAAGTCCATCATGGACCGAACCATATCTAATAGGGTTCGATTCCTCCTTTCCAATATACCATTATGCTGTGGTGTCTCAGAAGGGATCTATTGTGAGAGAATTTTATTCTCTTCTAAGTATGTCAAAAACTCACTGAAGAGGTTTTATCCTCCTCGATCGGATCGAAGAGTTTTAATACTCTTTCCAGTTTATTTTTCTACTTATTACAGGATCATTTGAACATTTCAAATGATTCTGACTTATGTATCATTAAGTAGATTGTCCATACCTCGATAGATCATCTGTAAAAGTAATGAAATAATAATATCTACCTCTGGCACTAGTGTTTATTGGTCCATATACATCAGTATGTATCAGACCTAGAACTTTACTGGCTCGCTCACCTTTTTTAGTAAAAGATGATTTGATCATTTTTTTAAGAAGACATAACTCACAAGTTGGGAGTGATTCACAATCACTGACTTCAAAAATTTTTTCTTATGTCAATCTGTTTATTTTGTTCTTATTAACTGACCTAACCTATAATGCCAAAGGTAGATATCAGAAACATCACTAATTCGAGATATTTGCTGGAGTGTACATTACACTAACAGATTATGATAATATATAAATATCATTGTTCAGCTGTCCATTCATCACACTAATACCATTCATAATGCTATTAAAATTATTTTTTTTATTAAAATTTCATAACCGTATCTGGCCAAAAAGCCTCCAGAAATAATATTCAATAAAAAGAAAAGACAAAAGTGACATTCATTTAGAATAATTATATTAGACTTAAATACAAGCTTAATAGTCCCTAATGCAAGAACTAAAATTGATCTTCCATCTCCAACATTAAGGAACCTTTCACCTTCTTCAAATTCCTACTGACCTGTAGATCCTGCAATGAATTATAAATATTAAAAAGATTTTGATATCTAATACCCAGGTAGTAGAATCATAAATTAAGAAATTATAAGGTGTTATCATATAATTACCTTGTCAAGCAACAACTTGCTTCTTTCTCAACCTGTTCGGATCTAAAGAGGTAATGTATTGAGGATAATTCTTCTTCCAGTGCCCTACTTCTTACAGTAGAAGCATTCTGTCTGACTCTGGTCGGACTTGAGTTTCTTGGTCTAACAGGACTTGAGTGCCCCAGCACTTTGCACCCTTTTCTTGTTCTTCTTATTCTTCTTTCCTTTCTTAAAGAGTCGACATCTAGAAGAAGACCCTCCAACAATATTTACCGACTCTATGTGGAGCTGATGATCCTTCTCAAAGTTCTACAGCAACCCTAGCAAATCGTGGTACTTGACTGTAGGCTTTGTCATTTAAAAATGAGTAAGAAAAGGGAGGAAGGACTTGGACAGAGAGTTTAGAATAGCATCTTTCCTCAACTACTCATGCAGGGAAAAGTCGAGTGTTGCTCCTAGATTGATTTTGATGACTACAAAACAGTTTGAAGGGATACAAATATTTTTTATTTGAAAAAGACCTTATGCTCTACAGGGGCAAAATTGTAATTTCATCAAAACTCTGATTTGATAGCATCATCGTGTAGAACAAATGATATGTAATCTATTGGTGAAAGTTTCATGGTTTTTGGACTTATATTTTTGGAGTTATGAAGGTTTGAAGTTCATGAGTCGACTCATGAGTCAACTCATGAAACTATGAGCTGATTGGCACGCAAAGATTAGCCATGGCACGCTGGTTTTCTGGCTTGGCACGACCTGTGAGTCGACTCATGAGTCGACCCACAAGGCATGAGTCGACTCATGAGTCGACTTCTGCTGTTTTGGGCCAAAAAAATCCAGAAACCAAATCTCTGGACTTTGCAACAGAGGTCGACTCATGAGTCGACCCCTGAGGCATGAGTCGACTCATGAGTCGACTCATATGATGGGATTTGCCTGTAACGGCTAGTTTTTGGCCAGATTTGGTTGCTTTTTAATGCTGCTTTTTGTGCTCTAACGGCTCTTTTCTGCCTAGTTTATTTTCCCTTGTCTCTTAAGGCTATAAAAGGTTTCAAAGGTAGAAAACAAAAAGAGAGAGATCCAAATATCCAAGAGGCATTCAAGTGATTTGAAAAGAGAAAATCAAGAGCATTCAAGAGGGCATTCAAGTGCATTCAAGAGAAGGTTTTCAAGCCAACTACTCAACATCATACAAGAGCTCATTTAAAAGCCTTCAAGAAGCCATCAATCAAGCTCACCAACTCCTCAAGCATTTACTTCATCTCTCATCCACTTTGAGGAAATCCAAGAGGGCTTCTTCATTTGAGTAAAGCGTATTTATTGTTATATTCGCTCACTTAAGGAGCTATTCTTGTACTTATTTGTGCTCTAAACTGATTTTATCTTGTGAGTAATTATTTTTGTTTTGGAGGGTTTCCAAAACAAGGAAAGGTTGATCCGAACCTGAAATCGGAGTGTATTGGGTCGGCTTGTACTCGAGAAATAAGTGGACTAGCTTGGGATAGCTAGTGTCGGAGTTTCCGACGGTTGTATTCGGGTTGAATACAAAGTATAGTGGATTGGAATTCCCAAGTAGGAGCTTGGGGAGTGGATGTAGGTGCAAGGTTGGCACCGAACCACTATAAATCATTGTGTTTGTGGCAT
>NC_025999.2:33831867-33872851 GCF_000442705.2 Elaeis guineensis | reverse complement strand
ACTTGGGTTTTCTTTTTGGCACACAAAGATGAAACTTTTCATATTTTCACTAAATTTCATCGAAAAGTCACTAATGAAAAAGGATTTTAATTCAAAATATTAGAAGTGACCATGGAACTGAATTTGAAAATCAAGACTTTGAAAAATTTTGTGATGAGAATGGAATCGGCCATAACTTCTCTGCTCCTAGAACACCCCAACAAAATGGGTAGTTGAAAGAAAAAATAGAACCTTAGAAGAAATGGCCCGTACCATGCTTTGTGAAAGCAACCTTCCAAGATATTTTTGGGCGGAAGCTATTAACATAGCATGTTACATTTTAAATCGTGCTTTGATCAGATAATTTTTAAAAAAAACCCCCTATGAACTTTGGAAAGGAAGAAACCAAATATTGCATATTTTCATATTTTTGGCTGCCGATGTTTTGTATTAAATAATAGCAAGGAAAGACTTGGTAAATTTGATGCAAAATCAGATGAAGTAATCTTTCTGGGTTACTCCTCTACTAGTAAAGCTTTTAGAGTTTTTAATAAAAGAACTTTAGTAGCTGAGGAGTCCATTCATGTTGTCTTTGATGAATCTAACGATCTTCCTTCAAGGAAGAATGAGGGTGTTGATGATGCAGATCCATTAATAGAAGGTATGAAGGAGATCACTCTGAAAGATTCAGCCACTCCAGAGGACAAGGAACAAGAAGACAAACAAGATGAGATAGGTCAAGAAATTCAAGAACAACCTCAAGGTACAAATGACCTACCCAAGGAATGGAGGTATGTTCACAACCACCCTAAGGAGTTAATTATTGGTGATCCTATGCATGGTGTAAAAACTCACTCTTCACTTAGAGATGTGTTTAATCATTGTGTTTTTGTATCTCATTTTGAACCTAAAACTATTGAAGAAGCTGAAAAAGATCATAATTGGATTAATGCAATGCAAGAGGAACTTAATCAATTTGAAAGAAATAATGTTTGGACTTTGGTTTCAAGACCTAAAAACTGTTCAATAATTGGCACAAAATGGGTCTTTAGAAACAAATTAGATGAGCATGGTAATGTAATTAGAAATAAAGCAAGATTGGTTGCTAAAGGATATAATCAAGAAGAAGGGATTGATTTTGATGAAACCTTTGCACCAGTATCTAGATTAGAAGCCATTAGACTTCTACTTGCATATGCTTGCTTTATGAAATTCAAATTGTTTCAAATGGATGTTAAAAGTGTATTTTTAAATGGATTTATTGCTGAAGAAGTTTATGTAGAACAACCCCCTGGATTTGAAAATCATGCCTTTCCTAATCATGTTTTTAAATTAAATAAGGCTTTATATGGATTAAAACAAGCACCTAGAGCATGGTATGATAGACTAAGCAAATTTTTACTAAATAATGGTTTTTCAAGAGGTAATGTAGATACAACCCTCTTTATCAAAAGAAATCAAAATGATATGTTAGTTATACAAATTTATGTTGATGACATAATTTTTGGGTCTACTAATGAATCCCTTTGTCAAGACTTTGCTAAGCTTATGCAGGGGGAGTTCGAGATGAGCATGATGGGAGAACTCACCTTCTTCCTCGGACTCCAGATCAAACAATCAAAAGAGGGAATCTCCATCACCCAAAGTAAGTACACCAAGGAACTACTCAAAAGATTTGGAATGGAGAACTCCAAACCCATTGGCACACCAATGAGTCCCTCATGTAAGCTTGACAAGGACGATGAAGGTAAATGTGTAGACTTAAAATACTATAGAGGTATGATTGGATCATTATTATATTTAACTGCAAGTAGGCCTGATATCATGTTTAGTGTTTGTTTATGTGCTAGATATCAATCTAATCCTAAAGAATCTCATTTGAATGCTGTTAAAAGAATCCTTAGATACTTAAATGGTACTCAAACTTTAGGGTTATGGTACTCTAAGGACTCACAAATAGATTTATTAGGATATTCTGATGCTGACTTTGCTGGATGTAAACTAGATAGAAAAAGCACAAGTGGAACTTGTCAATTTCTTGGAGTTAACCTAATCTCATAGTTTAGCAAGAAACAAAATTCGGTAGCACTGTCTACGGCTGAGGCCGAATACATTGCAGCCGGAAGTTGTTGTGCTCAAATCTTGTGGATTAAGCAACAACTCGAAGACTTTGGAATTAAACTTAATGAAACACCAATAAGATGTGACAACACAAGTGCCATAAATCTATCTAAAAATCCTATTCAACACTCAAGATCCAAACATATTGAAATAAGACATCACTTCATAAGAGAACATGTTCAAAACAAAAATATAATTCTTGAATATGTTTGCACCGAAAATCAATTAGCTGATATCTTTACAAAGGCCCTTAGTGAGGATAGATTCTGCGAAATTAGAAGAAATCTAGGAATTCTTGATCCATTTGCCTGAATTAATTTTCAAATTTCAATGATTTATGGTCAAAATTTCCTAAGAGCTCAATTTTCAACACCTTTCTTGGTCCCAAAAGCTCAAGTTTTTCATTCTAAAAACTCATCTTAGAGCTAAACTCCTTCTCCCCAAATTTCAAATTTTTCTGAAATTTATTCACATTTTTCCTGATTTTCTGAACTTCATGAGTCGACTCATGAGTCGACTCAGTGGCAAACTTGTAATTCCCAGCAACTTCCAACGGGCTGAAGGGTTTATATTTTGAATTACTGTTCGTGAGCCGACCCTCACGCTCGTCTTCCTCCTTCCGAAATCCATTCTCCCATCTTCCTTTTGCTCCATTTCCAAGGCTTAAGCTAGTGGAACTCCTCCCGCCTCCTCTCCACCGCAAATTGCCACTCAGGGAAAGGTTCTTTTGTGACCTCTTCCCTTGTTCTTCACGGTTGGAGCATGCCCTAGCACTCCACCGTCCCTCTCAAATCCACTCATTCTCTCCTCCAAAACCTCAAATCACTCTCTTGTGATCCTTCCTCCACTCTCTCACTTGCTCCTCAAGTCTCCTCGCCTGGTATTGAAGAGGTTATGGCACCAAAAATGAAACTTCCCCAAAGGAGAAAGTCTGTCCGGGAACTTGAAGAAAGTGTCAGAAGGAAAAGGCAAGCGGCACAGTCCTCCTCTGCTCCCGTTCCAGCTTCAGTTCAAGGTCCTTCACAGTCTTCTCAAACCCCCAGTAAGAACCCTCTCTCAGATAGAAAAGTAGAAACCGGGAAAAACATTGACTTCCGATTCTTTGAAAGTGAGGGATTTTCTTTAGCAAGTAAGATCAAAAATCAGGGATGGAGCTTTTACTGTTCACTCAAAGAAATCACCTTTGTTGACCTTGTTAGGGAGTTTTATCAGAATCTTATTTATGGAAATGGGTCAGTAACTTCAACTGTGAAAGGGATTGATATCTGTCTGGATCCTGTCATTTTAGGGGAGATTTTACACTTACCTAGTGAAGGTTATGCATACATGGAACTCCCCGTGAAAGAAGAAGGTATAAGTGTTATAATTGGAGGAACCTACCAAGGGAATTTGAATAAACTAGAGGCCAAGATTTTACCTATAGAAATGAGAATCTTACATCAAATGGTCACAAAACTTTTCTTCCCTAGGAGTGGTAGGCACGATCTTCTGTCAGGCAGGGACATATGCATTATGTTTTACATTATCACAGAAACCCCCTTAAACCTCCCAGCACTTATGATAGAGGCCATGAGAGAGACTCTGAACAGATCTAAGGCACATTTGCCTTATGGTATGGCCCTGACTAGAGTTTTCAGGAGGTTTGGAGTTAGTTGTGAGGGGGAGGCTCCCACCAAACTGTCTCATGTTGATACCTTCAACCTACACACCTTGCATCGAATGGGGTTCACAAAAAGTGGTGGTGGTTGGATCAGGGGAGCTGAGGAAAGAACAGAAGAAAGAGCAGAAGAGAGAGCTGAAGAAAGAGCTGAGGATACAGCAGGAGTCAGAGCTGAAGAAGAAGAAGGTCCATCATCTCCTGTTCATGACTTCAGGGCAGCTTCACCAGATATACAGTTCTTTCCGGATCCAGAGGCTGGCCCTTCTGAGTTTACCAGGATACCCACATCTGTGCATCAGCCAGAGAGCAGAGCACCTCCACCAGAGTTCACACTGTCCGATTATCAGATTGAGCGGATTGCACAGCGTATGGTCTCTTTGATGTCGAGTCAGATGAGCAGTACTTCATTTGTACCAGGGGCTACTTCTACTAATCAGACTTTGACTCCCCACATCTCCACAGTATATCAGATGATGGCAGATCAGTCCATCAAGATTCAGCAGCTTGAGGACACTGTACTGAGACTGACTGGCAGAGTTCTCGAGTTACAGGGGAAGGTCTTCGATTTGGCACACCCTCAGCCTCAGGAGTCTACGATTGAGGTCACTGATCTCACTGCAGAGGCCGGCAGACTCAGAGGAGCTCTTGAGGGTGGTTATGAGTTACTGAGGAAGGAGATCAGAGGATCAAGTGAGCAAGCTACTACTCAGTTCACTGCACTTCTCCAGGCTGTCTCCAGGGCACTGACTGTACTTGACTCCATCAGACTTACCCTTTCAGTTCAGTCCCTAGCTTCTCAGCGTTCTCAGCCACCCAGTTCCTCCCGTTCGCCTGCTCGTGCCAGTTCTTCCTCTCGTGCCAGAGGCAGACGAGGTCGAGGACGCATCTCAGATCCAGATCCATCTGCTCCTTATCACATTTCTGATGATTCTGATCATTGATCATTTCTAGATCCTAGGTCTTAGTGTTTAGTCCTCTCTAGGATCTGTATTTTTGGGGCCATGTATTGACATTAGCTAGTTGACTTTGTATGATACTTTTTATGTTACAATCTATGTACTGAAACAATTATGGCTTTACCTTTGGAATGATGATTATCTTACTTTGGTTATATATTCTCTTTTGTGAAATATTGTCTTCTCTTTATGGTATTATCATTTTATGATTGCTGTTAATAGTTGCTTCATTAAGGGGGAGCAAACCCTACAAGAGGAGAAATTAAAGAATGCTTCAGAAAAAGGACTTAACCTTGTTTGATGATGTCAAAAAGGGGGAGAAATTAAACACAAAGAAATCCATCAAAAGCAAACACTACAAATTATGAGAAATTAATACATTGACAATTTTAAGTACAAATGCTAAATATACTGCAAATAAGTACCTTTTAAAATTACTTATACTCTGATTTGCTGTAAACCTTTGAATATGCTCTGATAGGCTTTGAAATTCCAAACCTACTCTGATATATTGAATACATTGCTCTAATACATTGACAAACTTTGTTTTACTACTCCGATACATTACTCAATTTTACTCTGACACATTGAAAAACTATTTTTTATTACTCTGATACTTTGCTAAATTTTTCTCTAATACATTGTAAAATTGTCTTCCCTACATTGATACATTGCAAAATTTTCATTTCTCTTGCTCTGATACATCTTAAACTTAAATGCTCTAATACTCCTTCCAAATCAACTATTCAATATGCTTTGGCACACATGACTAGTTTTGAGAATTGAGAAAATTTTTCAAAATACAGTTTGCTCTGATAATAAAATTAAATTTTCTGCTCTAACACCAAAACAATAATCCAATGAGCATATCTTCCAATCTTTAAGCAAATGGACAAACCATTTATGCATACAACCATTTGTATCACATGCCAAAAGAATCATACTCTTTTCAAGCATATGCACCTAAAATACAATCTGTTGAAATTTATGATTCAGAAAAATGCTTTTGTTCAAATGTTTTGTCATCATCAAAAAGGGAGAGATTGTTGCTCCTAGATTGATTTTGATGACTACAAAACAGTTTGAAGGGATACAAATATTTTTTATTTGAAAAAGACCTTATGCTCTACAGGGGTAAAATCATAATTTCATCAAAACTCTGATTTGATAGCATCATCGTGTAGAACAAATGATATGTAATCTATTGGTGAAAGTTTCATGGTTTTTGGACTTATATTTTTGGAGTTATGAAGGTTTGAAGTTCATGAGTCGACTCATGAGTCAACTCATGAAACTATGAGCTGATTGGCACGCAAAGATTAGCCATGGCACGCTGGTTTTCTGGCTTGGCACGACCTGTGAGTCGACTCATGAGTCGACCCACAAGGCATGAGTCGACTCATGAGTCGACTTCTGCTGTTTTGGGCCAAGAAAATCCAGAAACCAAATCTCTGGACTTTGCAACAGAGGTCGACTCATGAGTCGACCCCTGAGGCATGAGTCGACTCATGAGTCGACTCATATGACGGGATTTGCCTGTAACGGCTAGTTTATGGCCAGATTTGGTTGCTTTTTAATGCTGCTTTTTGTGCTCTAACGGCTCTTTTTCTGTCTAGTTTGTTTTCCCTTGTCTCTTAAGGCTATAAAAGGTTTCAAAAGGTGGAAAACAAAAAAGAGAGAGATCCAAATATCCAAGAGGCATTCAAGTGATTTGAAAAGAGAAAATCAAGAGCATTCAAGAGGGCATTCAAGTGCATTCAAGAGAAGGTTTTTCAAGCCAACTACTCAACATCATACAAGAGCTCATTTAAAAGCCTTCAAGAAGCCATCAATCAAGCTCACCAACTCCTCAAGCATTTACTTCATCTCTCATCCACTTTGAGGAAATCCAAGAGGGGCTTCTTCATTTGAGTAAAGCGTATTTATTGTTATATTCACTCACTTAAGGAGCTATTCTTGTACTTATTTGTGCTCTAAACTGATTTTATCTTGTGAGTAATTATTTTTGTTTTGGAGGGTTTCCAAAACAAGGAAAGGTTGATCCGAACCTGAAATCGGAGTGTATTGGGTCGGCTTGTACCCGAGAAACAAGTGGACTAGCTTGGGATAGCTAGTGTCGGAGTTTCCGACGGTTGTATTCGGGTTGAATACAAAGTATAGTGGATTGGAATTCCCAAGTAGGAGCTTGGGGAGTGGATGTAGGTGCAAGGTTGGCACCGAACCACTATAAATCATTGTGTTTGTGGCATGCTTTATTTTTTCTCTTTAATTCTCCATTATATCCTTGCATTCTTGTTTTAAGTAATTAATCTCAAACTAAAGTCTCTCTCCTCATTCATCAAGCTTTTGATATATAATTTTTACAAGTAATTAGTTAAGCCTAAAACTTTTAAAACCCAATTCACCCCCCCTCTTGGGTTGCATAGCTGGGCAACATCGAGCTTACTTAGGCACTCAATCATCTCGATCATGTACAATACATGATCAATGACTGATGCTCCTTCCCTCATTCAAACGTTGAAGATGGCACAACTAGTCATGTGCCTCTCAACATCGTCGGGTGTGCCAAAGAACTCATTCAATATTTGTAACATGTCTTGTGACAGAGCATTCTTGAAATGACGGCTAAATTTATCATTCATTACCGCTCGCATAATACAACAAATCGTAGTTCGATCATTGAGATGGTGGTGAATAATGAAATGATGAAATTGTTATAACCAGTTAATCTTAATCCTCCCATTGACTTCACTAAGTTAGATTAAAGAAGATTAGGTAAAAGTTGGTCTAGCCAACCAGTCATAAATCCTCCTACTGACTTTACCAAGTCATGAAGAGGACTCAAAATAAGTTGAACTAGGTGCACCTAAATCAGTCATACTGATTTTCTAATTAGCATGGGTCAACTCCAATCATTAAGTGATCTAACCAAAACATAATTTATCATGTTGGTCAGGTAAGTGAGATCGATGGGAGGAATATACCATGAACTCAATATAGACTCAATCTATGTGAGTAGCTCTCGATTAATGACTACTGATCAAAGCTGCCATACTTACCTTAGACACTAACTGGTTAGTCATTTTTAATTTGATCAACTTATAGATTTGGATTCGACCATGGAGCTACGATCAAAGTCCATATTGGTCTAATCAAAGATATGGACTTGACCAATTACAACTATTGAAATTGATCAAGAGAAGAAATAGACTCAATCAATATTAACTTTTAATTAGATTTGATCAATTACTAATATGGTCCATTATCAATAATTTCTAACCCTAGATCTAACCCAATTAAATGGATTTGACTCGAGCTAACCCATTAGCTCATGAATTATGAAATTAATATCTTAGATCTTTGATTCTCAAATCTAGATCGCTTAATTTTTAATTAAATTTTGGGCTGACATGGGTTCGGATTTGATGTTTGAAAATAGTTTTCAATTTTATAAAATATTTTTTACAATCAATCATCTAATAATTAAAATTCTAATTTTAGATCTAATATATATTATTTCAGATCAAAAATAAAATTTTAAAATTTTTTGCATAATTCATCATCATAGAAAAGATCGCGCAACAGCCCTACATGCCATCGGAGATCCCATCGAATGGATAATTAGGATTGTGAAATCCTGATTTCTCCTATGATCGGATGGCTATGAGGATCTATCCAATCAGATTACTATACTACTCAGATTTAAAATTAATTATTTAGATCTAATCTAAATAATTAAAATTAGATTATATGCAAAAAGTTCATATCATAAGAAATCTTGCTCTGGTACCATCTGAAGGAAAAATGGATAGTTCAAAGCATGTATCTTTAAAATTTTATAGTAAAATAATAAAAGATTAAACACTTTAATCTTCTAAACATATCTTAGATCAAATCTAAACTACCATTAAGGATCTATGATATAAAAAATTTACATATAAAATATGATATAAAATTGAAAACTGCATCGATCACATCGATGTCCTGAATCTGATCTAACCTTTAGATCATATTGGTTGAGTTCAGAACTCATCATCTTTTCATGGGTTGATGATCTCCACTACTGGTAGGCATAGTATGAAGCTCTCACTGATGCCGAATAGCTGCACAGGTCATCCGACCTCTACAGATCATCCACTCGAAGCCCTGATCGGATCTTCCTTCATGGGAGTGCTAGCTCACGTTGAAGGCTCTGGATGGCTGATCCAAGCTCCTTTCTTTGAATCTCCTAGACTCTTCTAGATCAAAAGATGATGCTTTATGAAGAGGTGGTGGTGTGCAAGATTGGACAAGACTCACTCTTGTATTTTCTTCTCATAAAATATAGAGTTGAAACCCTAGAACCCACAGCTCATGCCTGAGAGGAAGAACACTTCCTCTGTTTCTCATGCACGGAAGCCCAACCCACTCTCAACTTTTCACATCTCCACTCTCAAATTTCTCACACTAAAAATTACTCTTAATCTCATACAAAATTGATCTCCTTTTAAGGTTGGTGTCCCATAGAAGATAAGGATAAGAAAGAGGTTGTTTTGGTTCAAATTCAAACGTTGGTTGATCCTTATCACCAATTCAAATCAAATTTGAATTAAATTTTGAACCAAACTTTATTCTCATCTTATAAACTCAAAGAGGGGTCAACCAACATTAGAATGGTGCAAAAAATCTCATGCAAAAATACTTTATGCATAGAGAAAAGTGGTGGCGTGAAGAGGAGAGTCCAACTCAATTTGGACTCTAAATTTTCATTCAAATTCAAACCCATTTGAACTCAAATTTAAACCAACTAATTTTTAATTTAAAAAAAATTAGATGAGGATATAGAAAAAGCTTTTGGGCATGAGAAAAATTATGTAAAAATATTTCTCACATGAAGAATAAGAGGGCACAGAGAAAGAAGGTGCAAGGGATTTGAATTCGAATTATTTTCTCATCTAATTAAATTCTTAACCCAACCAAATTAGGTTAAATCCAATTGAACCATTAAACCTAATATAATTAGATAACAAATAGCTTCAATTAAATTTTAATGAAATTAAAAATTAATTGGCTCAAGTCCTGATCATATCAGGAATCGAACACCCTTAGCGATTAGGTCATCTCATTACCTAATCAGGTCAAACCAAATTGAATCCAATTTAATTAGATTTGATCCAAAAATTAATGCTCAATCAAATTAAATTAATTAGTAATTTAATTACTAATCAATCCTCCTATAATTCATCAATAATTAGCAAATTAATTTATTATAACTTTTGCATAGGATTAATCATCAATTGAATTGACTGTTTTATCCTAGAATGATTCTTAATCATTGATCAGCCATATAATCAGTCAGAAACTTCTTTTGAGTGTGACCCCATAGGTTCTAACCTAAGCTAGTAGTATAAGAATAATCTTTCTATACCAATCAAAAGGATCATCTAGCAATGATATCTGACGTCCGGATAGGTTGAAAGATTGTAAAGTATCATCCAAGAACCTATTAACATATGGTTACCATATAATTCATTCCTTTGATCCAAATACTCAAGGTGACCTAGGGTTTAACTATCAACCCTGGTATAGTCATCCACATTATATTTCAATTTTTAAAATCTATCACATGGTTTATCCCGATCAAGGTTTTACTGAATTAAAACATATTGATACATCAACTCCTACTTATTCAGAGGGGTCAATTCCATCTTGACTCATACACCGACTTTGCAAGTACTTGACTGTGCCTAAAAATTTTTCATCATTGAATTAAAAATTTAGATAGTCCAGCATCAAAGCACAGTGAGTTGCTTGTAAGTTACCGTGGTGATCTCAGGTTAGAGGGACATTTCTACCCATATCCCTCACGAGCTACTCTTGACAGTAGAGTGCTTAGCAATTGATCACATTCAGTAAGATGTACTCCTACGTCTCACTTGCATGTCATACCAGTATCTTCATACTCTTTAATTAAAAGGATAACTAACGTATATGGTGCACAACGACCTATACTTGACATAGCTATCGTCCTAATAATAGTATATCATTTGGTTGTAAACTTAAGGTTTAAGGACTAAATGATATATCCTCCTATATCAAATCAAATAGTCCTAAGGACTTTATCACATAATAGGAGTTCAAAATAAGATATACACAATGATGAAAAAATTAAATAATATTTATTAATTTAATAATTTATATATAATTATAATAATAAGCTCAACTGTCAATAGATTGACAATTGATTTTGAAATATAATTTTTAATAAATCTTTTGATTGGGAGCATTTAAAACTAGCCACTAATAATGTATGTCTTAAATTCTTAATACTATGAGAATATACAATATCATCTTTGTTAATTTTTAGGATAAATCATAGACATATAAATATGATTGAAAATAAAAATATATTTTTATTAATAATAAAAATTTTATAAGTATAAAATTAAGTCTAGAATTACAAAATATGTCAGCCAACAATTGACTTCTAGGACACACATCTAACAGTAACCCAAGAGGGAGAGAGGGTGAATTAGATTTCTTATAAGTAAAAATTACTTTAAAATAATGTGTGCCTAAATACAATACGGATGATATATGTGAAGTGATAAGTTGGAAAATTTATACTTAGTAGAAATAACAAGAAAAGTAAAATAATTACAATTACAAACATAAAAAAATTTATAATAGTTTGGTGCCAAACTCAGTACTTACTATTGGAAAATATATCCTAAAATCAATCATCTAGGTTGTAGATGATTGTACTCCATATAAATATGTGAATTATAAAATGATAAATATTATCTGACAGATTCATCATAAGGAATACATCTTCCAAAATAGAACTTATATGTTATGATGAAGTCCTTAGAACTACTACTAAAATGATAAAGGAGAATTTATCATATGGTTCTTAAATCCAGCTCACGATCAAATGATACAATTGTTATAAGAACGATAATTATATCGAGAGTAGGTCATTGTATGCCATATTAGTTGATTGTCCTCTTAACCAAGACATGTGGTGACATGGGTATGGCATATGGATGATATGTAGGAGTACATTTCACTAAGCGTGACCACTCCAGAGCACTCTGCTATCAAGGGCTGCTCTTATGGGATATGGGTATATGTGTCTCTTGGACCTAAGGCTGCCTCAGTGATTTACAAGCAACTCACTGTGCTTTGATGTCAGACTACTTGAATTTTTAATTCGATGATAGAAAGATTCTGGGTACAGTCAAGTACTTGTGAAATCTGAGTGTGAGTCAAGATGGGATTGATAGCTTCAAGTAAAATTAGAGATGATGCATCATTATGTTTCAATTCAGTAAAATTTTGGCCAAAGTAATCTTAGTGAAGAGTCACAAGATTTTTAAGGTTGAGACACAATGTGGACCACTCTTTCTGGGTTGACAATTTAACCCAAAATCATTCTTGAGCATCAAGTATCAAAAGGATGAATTATACGGTAACTATATCCACATGGGTTCTAGAGTGTTGCTGGACATACATTCAGCCTATCCAGACGTTCGATCCCATTGCTAGATGGTTATATCGATTAGTATAAAAATTATTCTGGTACTACTAACTTAGGTTCAAACCTATAGAGTCATGCACATAGAAGTACCTATCTGATCAAATAGCTGATCGACGATTATGAATCGTTGAAGGATTTAATTATCAATTTGATTAATGATTAATCCTTTACAAAGGCTGCAATAAAATATTTACTGATGATTAGTAAATTAGAAGAATAATTAATTAATAATATGATTATTAATTGACTCAATTTGATTGAGCACTGGAGATTGATTAGATCTAATTGAATTGGATTCAATTAGATTAGCTTTGGATTGATTGGATGCAGCCCTATTGAATGACAGGACTTGTTCCAATTGATCTTAGAGATCCAAAACTAAATTAATGAGATTAGTTTGATATAGGCTTTGATTGGATCAAATCCTATTGGATAATAGACTTGATTGGATCAAGCCATATTATCAAATTGCTTCCCTGAATCCATCAAGAATCAATCCTTGGATTAATGAGATTTTAATCTAACCAATTTCAAAATCGATTGGGGCCTAATATGTTTCATAATTGGGCTAGGATCTAATTAGTTAGTTTGTTATAACTAATTCCTAGGTTAGTTAGGATTGGATCCAAAAATTAGTTAGAATTTAAGTAAGATCTTGAATCCTATTTGGAATAGGACTAAACCCAAACCACCCCATGTGATTTATTCCCCACGTCATATCTTTTCACCTTGAGAAAAATGATCTCATGCCCAAGAAACCTCATGCCCCTCTCCTCTCTTCCTCTCATGAAAAAAGAGGAGGCGTCCCCTCCCCTCTTTTGTTGTCGCCAAAAATAAGAAGGGGCGTCCAAGAGTTGGATGCCCCAATTCTACATGAGCCATCCCTCTTTTCTCCTCCCTTCTTGAAGAAATTTTGAGAGACTTTCTTACTAATTTTTGGGGCATCAAAGAGAGGCTTCTCTACTGATTTTACAATAGAAAATTAGAGAAGTAAAGTTCTTCCCAATGAGAGAAAGAGAAGGAAGAAGAAGGGTCTTCTTTCTTGTGTACAGCCTTGAAGAAGGAGTTCTTCTTTTAGATTTTTTTTTATTTTTTTTAAGGTAAAAATTAGATTAAATCTAATTTTTAATATAAAAATTTAGAAAAAAAATATCAAAAAAATTTGGTTGGATGTTTGGGGCTTCTTGGAGTTCTAGATCAAGGAAGAAGATGGATCTTCTTTCTTGTGCGCACGTTGAAGAAGAAGGAGTTCTTCTTCTAATTTTTTTTTATTTTTTTCTAATATCAAAATTAGATTAGATTAATTTTTAACATAAAAATTTAGAAAAGAAATACTAAAAAAATCTGGTTGGGTGTTTGGGGCTTCCTAGAGTTCTAGATCAAGAAGAAAAAAGGGAGAAGAAGAGAGAAGAATGGTTCTTTCCTTGGATCTCTCTTTTGATTTTTTTTAGATCTTAAAATTTTATATAATTTTTAGCATGAGAAATCAGATTAGATCTAATTTTTATCATAGAAAATTAGAGAAGAAAATTCTTCTTAAGGGTGTGAAAGAAAGAGAGAAAGGTTCTCTCTTATGCATAGAAAATTGAGAAGAAAGGATTCTTCTCTTGATCTCTATTATAGAAATCAGATGCATGAATCTAGAAAGAAAAAGAGAGAATCTCTTTATTCTTTATCTCCATCATGTTCCTCTCAGATCAGCCAAAGGATAGTGTCTTCGCGAGCTAGCACTCCAGAGAGATCGATCAGCACGAGGACTTCGTGTGGATACCTATAGGGGCCAGACACGTGTGCGGCTGCCAAGCATCATGAAGAACCATCTACCATAAATTTTAGATGTGGTGATTTGCTACCCGCACTTAAGTATAAGTTTTGAATTCAATTAATATTTAGATATGATCTGAATATAAATTAGATATGTTCTGTACTTGCTGAATTTTAGATTTCAGATGTGTATACATGCATATTTGTTTATGTCATAGATCTTGTATGGTGATTTAGATTTGATCTATGCATGTATTATAGATTAATTATTTAATCTATATATATTTCACTATAAAATTTTTGAAAATGCATGCACATCATCCACCATGCTTTCCTTCAAATGGTATCAGAGCGAAGGTTCATTATGATATGAACATATATGCATGTAGAGTTGAAATCTAGATTTAGCAATAAATGAGATGTATTATGATCTAATTTTAGTTATGATCTAATGTTAAATCAGATCTAATACAATATAGATTTGATATAAATTTTTGCATATATGATATGTGAATTAGATTAGATGTTCTGAGTAGCAAAGTACTCAGATTGGATAATCACCAGGCCATCCGATCATAGGAACAAGTAGGGTTACATGACCCTTTCTTTCCATTCAAGAGGATGCTCTTTATGGCGTGTAGGGGTGCCACTGTGAGGTCCCATGAAGAAGAAAGTGAAAAGAGAAAACTTACTTTCTTGTAAAATCCTAGATCTTGAAACCCTAGGTGTTGTTGTATGTGATACAAGTTGCGAAGAAACTAGTTACATCTAATCTTGATTAATCAAAATTACTTTGATTAAAAATCATAAAAATTTAAATTTGATCTAAAAGATTTTATGATTTAATGTAAAAGATTTACATAAAAAAATATTTCATAACCTTAACTCATGTTGATGCTATACTTAATTAAGAATTAAGAAATATATTTTAGATCTAGAATTATGATTAAAGATCTAATGACATTGCATAAAACATGGGGCATGGGTTAGCTCAAATCAGGTCTTTTTAATTGGGTTAGACCTAAGATTAGAATCAAAGACATAATGAACTAAAAAAAATAGTTGATCAAATCTAACCGATAGTTGATTTAGATTAGATCAAGGATACTCTAGATCAAACATAATAGTTGTAATTGATCGAATCCATATCTTTGATCAAATCAAATAGACCTTGATTGAGGCTCAAAGGGTGAGCTCGAGTCATTACGCTGATTAGATTGTTAGGTAACTTGAGTTGACTCATATTGTTGAGGTTAATTAGTATGACTAATTTAGGTGCCCTGGATCGACTTGTCGGTTGGACCGACTTATCTCTAGTCCTTCTCATGACTTGGTGAAGTCAGTGAGAGGATTTATGATGTATCGGTTTGACTAGCTAATCTCTAATCTTTTACATGACTTGGTGAAGTCGGTGAGAGAATTTATGACTTACAGGTCGACTGATATCTTTTAAAAAATTTAATTAAATTCTCTAAATTATTAGATCCATAAAATAAACTAATTATGGGGATAACTAGATCATAGCCTCTCATTAAGGTGAATGATAATGGGTCCATTATTTCTGATGGACATTGCAAGCGCCATCCATCTGGTATTCTTTCGAATGATGAAATTATCGTTCATCATATGATGACTCTATTGAACTATCTGATGGTGGTCAAGTTGATCGAGCCATCCTCGGGCCTGATCATTTATTGACTAAAATCACTGAATAGGTTCATGTTAATGGTTGGACCTAACCGAGACTTTCGGTGGAGATCCATCACCTACTGAAATAAAATTTGGGGTAAAATTTAATACTAAAAGTTGTTTGGAGAAATAATTGATTGAAAACCTACCCATGGATGCATATGGGTTGATCGAGCCATCCTCGAGCTTATATGCAGTCTGTGTGGATTCTAGTATCCGCTGAAGAATTAATGTAATTCTTCAAATTGGAGATAGAGGCTACCAATTCATATAAAATAGTGGGAGAACCTTTAGACTAAAGTCTAAGTCTTTAGACTTGAAGTAATTCATATACTTGTAAGTCAGTTATTCTCTTTTCAGAAATGGCTAGAAAATTATCGCTCTCTTCACTGTTAGACAGTGAAAATATTATCAGACCTAACTTCGATAGCTAGTATCAGAAGTTGAGTATAGTTTTTGAAAAAATTGATCAAGAAGTCTCAGGCTAACCCAAACAGACTTAAAAGAGAAATCAGTAAATGGTTGCTGATCAAGATAGTTATATGATAACTCCTTGAAGTTTTTTTATTGGTAATACTATCTAGGTATAGGATACCAATAGTGCAAGTCATGTTTGCAAATAGTTATAAAAGACTTCAGGATAGTAGAAAGTTTGAAAATGGCAAGAGACTCCTAAATGTAAGACATGGAAGTCTGTTCCAATCTTAACATCAGGAATTGTTGAGCTTGTTTTCAATCCTAAAGATGTCATTTTAGATGATTGTCACTATTGTCCAATCTTATTAATGGTGTCAATAAGTATGATTGTTGGAATATCATTGTGAATGATACTACAATAATGAGTGGATAATTGAAAATGACATAAACTCATTACCATAGCCTATTAGTGTAGTGTACACATCTGACTAGCACCCTAGATTAGATAATGTCACTAAAGTCTGCTTTTGACATAGTTGACTTAGTCACCTTTTATTGGAAAGGATGAATGAGCTAGCGATGTTCTGAGTTTAGTACATATTGATGCATTTACACTCATGAATATTAGTGCCAAAAGAGAACTTTACTACATTAAATCTCTAACGACCTATCTTGACATGGGTGCGTCTTGCTTACGAAGTACAAATCCAAGTCGATTAAAATGTTTAAATAATTCTATAATGAGGTAGGAAAATGAACTGCAAAGAATATTAGAATTCATCAGTCAGACTGATGAAGTGAATACCTTTATAGTAAGTTTTGACATATCTAGGAGAAAATTAAATTCTCTCTCAATGGCCTCTCCTGGGATACCACTATTTGAAAGGAGAAATTGAACTTTGTTAGATATGGTTCGATCCACTGTGGGTTTGCTAGTCAGCCAGAGATTATGCTTTAGAAACTACTTGATATGTGCTCAAGAATGTTCTGAGCAAATCGATCACCAAAACTCCATATGAGATATGAACTTGGGTAATTCAATACTCACTTACTTTAAGTTTGGGGTGTCGAACTTATATGAAATATTCACAAACTGACTAGCTTGGATCTTGGTCTGATAAATATTACATTAAAGATATTTTTTCTATCTTTCTGATAGACATGAGATGTTCATGTATCTTAAAGCATTCTTTTTGAAAAGAAAGTTTCTTGGTGAAAGAACTGATGTCATTAAGAGCAAGCTTGGTGAAGCTTAATAGCTAGAGGAACCAACTCTGATACAAACCAATAGAACCAGAGTTGATTAGATCAAATCTGAAATCTGATGTAAAGGCATCCTTGAATAGATACAGTAGAGTATCGTTTCAGCCAAACAGATACTTCGATTTCTAGATTCGGGATGGAGATTTGATCTTCCATATGGATGTAATATAGGGATCTAACATTGAGAAGTATCTTGGAGCTATTAAATCTAAAATGAAGTCCACAAAGATCAACGATATATGGACATTCATTGGTTCACTTGAAGGGGTGAGATCCATAAGGTGTGAGTGGATTTTAGATGGATAAGAGGCGCAGATGGAAAGATGGAGATCTATTGATTCTGTCTAATTATCAAAAAATTTCATCAAAGTTATACTGTTGACTATGACGAGATGATTTTCTTATGGCAATCCTCAAGTCCATTCGGATTGAATCTGTAGGAACCAGATCTAGGGTTTCAGGGTTAGATCTTGAAAAAGAGGGTTAGATCTTGAAACTTTTTCAAGATCATACAGCGGAAGACTAAAATAAATCAAAATTTATTTTCTAAGATCAGAAAATCCCTAGATCTAAGATTCTATTACATGATTATTACATGGTATTAAATCAGAAATTAAAATATATAAATATAGCATGAACTACATGTTGATCATATCAACATGTTTCTATACTACATCTAATGTATGTATTAAACAATAGATCAGATCTATTACCTTGCAAGTTAGATGTTCTAACCTTGCTGATCTGGGCTTGAGGATGATGTTGCAAGCCGCATACGCATCCGACCTCTAGGAGTCGTCCACACGAGCCCACGAATCTCGATCAGAAGTCCTGCTTCAGGAAATCAGCACAGTATGCTAGTACTGCGCTGATCCTTCTTTGATGGTTGATCAGGTGCCTCCTTCTTCTTGATTTGGACTCTTCCAAAGATGAAAAGTAGAAGGAGGAGTTTCAGATCTGAGACACTCTCAGGAAACTCAAGATGGAGGGAGGAAAGATGTGAAAACAAAAACCTAAGAAGAAGACCCTCTTCTTCTTCACATTTTTCTCTCTAGACATCCAAACTTGCATCTTTTATATCTCCACGACCCAAAGGTATTTCTCTTTGATTTTTGGATGTCACAAAGGTATCTCAAATCTCTAATTTCACATAAAATTTCACAAATAAACTCATCTTATATAGAGAGATATGATAGAGTCCTTGTCTAGGTCAAACACCTAGTCAAGGCTTATCCAAACATGGCAAGTTAAGGGACGCCCAACTCTTGAGCACCTCCTTCATATTTTCATATATGGATCAATAGAAAAGGGTACACAATATATACCCTAAAAGCCACAAAAATTCCAAAAAAAATTTGGATAAATTCGGTACAAAATTGAAAGAGTTTTGGATTTCTAAAACTCTATCTCATAGAATTCGAAATCCAAACTTATTCCTTTTAGATTTGATCCAAACCACCTTCCATGTAAGAAAGAAGAGAGGAGACCTTTTGTGAACGTGGGAGAGATCTGAGAGAGGGCTTTTGTCACACAAAATAAGTGGATATTGGCATTGAATAAGAGAGAGGGCGTGGAGAAGGCTTATGTGGCGCAAGGTGGAATCCTAGTCTTACTAGGATTCTGTCTTATGACTTGTTTTAATTTGGTTTTCCAAATCAAATCAAATCAAAATTAGATCAACCCAATTAAAATAGGTCTTAACCCAATTAGAAACCTAATTTAATCAGATTAAATTAGATTTAAATCTGATTTAATTTTCTAATCAAATTAGAAATTAGATTGACCCAAGTCCTAGTTGAACTAGGACTAGTTTTTCCTTGCACTTGGCTTATCCAATAAACCAATTGGACTTGATCCAATCAAGCTCAAAATAAATCTAATTAAATCATATTTAATTAAACTTAATCTCAGCCCATTGGCTTAATCAAATTAAGCCAATTAGCAATCGAATTGCTAATCGATCCTCCTGCAACACTTGCACTGGGTTAAATGTCAATCGTATTGATCATTTAACCCTAGAACGATTCTTAATCGTTGATCAACCATTTGATCGGATCATGAACTCTAATGTGTGTGACCTCATAGGTCCGAACCTAAGCCGGTAGCATAGGAATAAATTCCTATACCAATCGAAGTGACCATCTAGCAATGGTACCCGACGACCGGATAGGTCGAATGTGTAGAACAACATCCTTAGAACCCATGCGGATATAATTTTCATATAATTCATCCCCTTGACCAAAATGATCATAGGACACCCCAGAGTTTAACTGTCAACTCTGATTAGGTTGTCCACATTGTATTTCAAAATATCAAATCCATCTGATGGATTACCCTGGCCAAGGTTTTGCTAAATTGAAATACAGCGACTCATTCTTCTCCAACTCTTGGAGTGATCAATCCCATCTCGATCACACTCTGACTTCACAAGTACTTGACTGTGCCTAGAAGCCTTCCATCCCTGAATTAGAAATTCAGTTAGTCTAGTACCAAAGCACAGTGAGTTGCTTGCAAGTCACTGAGGCGATCTCAGGTCTAAGGGACACTTATACCTATATCCCATTAGAGATATTCTCGACAATAGAATACTCTGGAGTTGGTCACGTTCAATGATGATGTACCCTTACATCTAACCTGTATGCCATACCAGTGTCTCCACACTCCTTGGTTAAGAGGACAACCAACCCATATGGCCTACAGCGACCTATGCTTGATAGAAGCTATCATCCTTATTAACAGCCTATCATTTGGTCGTGAACAGTTTTAAGGACTAATTGATAAATCCTCTCTTTATCGAACTTAAATAGTCCTAAGGACTTCATCATAACAACGGAGTTCATTAGAAGATGAAAGCTTATGATGAAAATGCCAAATATATTTTATTTATTAACAAATCAATTACAATACTTGGTTGCTCAACCGTCAACAGCTTGACGATTGGCTTTTTGGGACACATTTCTCAACAACTTCCACTTGTCCTAAAGCCACTCGGCACAATATCTAATACCCATCTTCAACTTGTGGTTGTCAAACTCCTTTATTGCCAGGGCTTTAGTGAAGGGGTCGGCTAGGTTCTCCTTTCCGTCGATCTTCTGAAGGTCGACGTCACCTCGATCCACGATCTCTCGGATCAGGTGGAAGCGGTGCAAGATGTGCTTCATCCGCTAATGTGCTTTGGGTTCCTTCACTTGAGCTATGGCACCAGTGCTGTCGCAGTAGAGCAGGACTGGACCATCGAGGGAGGGTGCTACTCCGAGCTCATTGATGAATTTCCTCAGCCACACAGCTTCCTTCGCGGCATCTGATGCTGCGATATACTCCGCTTCACAAACAGAGTCTGCCACAGTATGCTGCTTGGAACTCTTCCAGCAGATGGCTCCACCATTCAGAGTAAAGATATAACCCGACACGCTCCTGCTGTCATCATGGTCAGATTGGAAGCTGGAGTCTGTGAACCCCACAAGTTTCAGATCTGACTCACCATAAACCAACCATTGGTCCTTAGTATTTCTCAAATACTTAAGGATGGCTTTAACCACTTTCCAGTGATCTTCTCCAGGATCAGATTGGTATCTACTCACTACTCCTAGTGAGTATGCCACATCTGGTCTTGTACATATCATGGCGTATATGATAGATCCCACGGCTGAAGCATATGGGACTCTACTCATACGCTCTCTCTCTTCAGGAGTTGTCGGACAATCCTTCTTAGAGAGAGAAATTCCATGGCCTATCGGTAGATAGCCCTTCTTGAAATTTTCTATGCTGAACCTCTTCAGCACAGTGTCTATGTACATGGACTGGGATAACCCAAGCATCCTTTTAGATCTATCCCTATAGATCTTCATCCCTAGGATGTAGGATGCTTCACCCAAGTCCTTCATGGAGAACTGTGATGACAACCAAACTTTTATTCCCTATAGTGCGGGGATGTCATTCCCAATTAAGAGAATGTCATCCATGTACAAGATAAGGAATACCACAACTGGATCATTTGCCCATTTATAGATGCAGGGCTCTTCTCCATTCTTAATGAAGCCATACGTTTTGATCACCTTATCAAAATGCATGTTCCAACTCCGAGAAGCTTACTTCAGTCCATAAATGGATCTCTAAAGCTTGCACACCTTGGACTCATCTGTGGATGTAAACCCTTCAGGTTGTATCATATACACCTCTTCAGTCAGCTCTCCATTCAGGAAAGCTGTCTTTACATCCATCTGCCAGATCTCATAATCCAGATGGGCAGCTATTGCAAGCATTATCCGAATAGATTTGAGCATTGCTACAAGGGAAAACGTCTCGTCATAGTCAATACCATAACGTTGACGATACCCCTTGGCAACCAGACGGGCTTTATAGGACTCCACCTTTCCGTCTGCGCCCCTCTTCCTTTTGAAGACCCATTTACACCCAATGGGTTTAACCCCTTCAGGTGGGTCAACCAATGTCCATACATCGTTGACCTTCATGGACTCCATTTCGGATTTCATGGCTTCAAGCCATTTCTCGGAATCAGGTCTCTGCATAGCATCCATATAGGTGATCGGATCCTCATTATTCTCATCAAGTTCGATGGGATCACCATCCCGGACCAAGAAATCGTAGTATCTGTCCGGCTGACGTGGTACTCTATCGGATCGTCTTAATGGTGCAGGTATATTGGGCTCCGGATGTGATCTAATCATATCTGACTCAGGTTCAGCTATTGGTGTCGGTCCTTCTACCTGTTGAACTTCATCAAGTTCAATCTTAGAGGCAACGGTTCCTTCACCAAGGAACTCCTTTTCTAAAAAGATTGCCTTAAGGCTGACGAACACCTTTTGTTCATCAGCATGGTAGAAAAAATATCCTTTTGTCTCTTTGGGGTACCCTATGAATGAGCATTTGTCAGACCTAGGTCCAAGTTTGTCTGTGACTAATCGTTTGACATAGGTCGGGCACCCCCAGACCCTAAGGTGTGAAAGTACCGGCTTACGCCCTGTCCATATCTCATATGGAGTCTTAATTATAGACTTACTTGGAATCCTATTTAACAGATAACAGGCCGATTCGAGTGCATATCCCCAGAAGGATATCAGCAAGCTAGCAAAAATCCATCATGGATCGGACCATGTCTAACAAAGTTCGATTCCTCCTTTCAAACACACCATTATGCTGTGGTGTTCCTGGAGGAGTCCATTGGGAGAGAATCTCATTCTCTTCTAGATATGTGAGAAACTCACTAGAAAGGTATTCTCCTCCTCGATCAGATCGAAGAGTTTTAATACTCTTCCCAGTTTATTTTTCTACTTCACTTCAGAATCGTTTGAACATTTCAAATGAATCCGACTTATGTTTCATCAGATAGACATATCTATATCGGGATAGGTCATCCGTGAAAGTTATGAAGTAGAAATATCCACCTCTAGCACTGGTGCTCATGGACCCACATACATCAGTATGTACTAGGCTCAAGAGCTCAGTAGCTCTCTCACCTTTTTCAGTAAAAGGTGACTTGGTCATTTTACCAAGAAGACAGGACTCACAGGTTGGAAGTGATTCACAATCACTAACTTCGAGGATTCCCTCTTGAGTCAACCTGTTTATTCTGTTCTTGTTTATATGACCTAGCCTACAGTGCCATAAGTAGATATCTGACACACTATCTAATCTAGGGTGCTTGCCGGTAAAATAGACTCTTATCAGGCTTGACCTTTTTGGTCTGGCTCTGCACTGATGTCCTAGCCTGAACTTGCACCTTCTTTACTTTCTTCTTCTTGTTCTTCTTCCCTTTCTTAAAAGGTCGAGAACCAGAAGACGAACCTCCCACTAAATTCACCGACTCCTTGTGAAGTTGGTGATCCTTCTCAAAGTTCTGAAGCAACCCCAGTAACCCATGGTAGTTCTCTTCAAGCTTTGTCATTCTATAATGAGTGAGGAATGGGAGATAAGACTTGGGCAGCGAGTTTAGTATTGCATCTTTCTCAAGCTGCTCATGCAAGGGAAAGCCGAGCTTGCTCAATCATTCCATCAGCTCGATCATGTATAATACATGATCAGTGACTGAGACACCATCCCGCATTTTGGCGTTGAAGATGGCACAACTAGTCTTGTGCCTCTCTACGTCATCGGGTGTGCCAAAGGCATCCTCCAACACTTGAAGCTTGTCCTTCGGCTGAGCCATCTCGAATCTGCGACTGAACTCGTCGCTCATGATAGCCAGCATGATACAGCGCACCGTGGTCCGATCACTGAGCCACTTCTGGTAAGTGTCTCTAACTGTTCCACGTGCATTGACAGCTGGCTCCTCAGGTGCAGGATCCATTATCACATATAGGATCGTTCATGCTCCAGGACTATCTTCAACTTTCGGTACCAGCTATCGAAATTGGGTCCCACCAACTTATCATTGTCCAACAATGATCGGAGCGATAGCGAAGTGGCCATATTTGCATAAAGGAGAACCATAACCTAATTAGTAATTGATTTATTAAACCTAAAGATTTGGACTTTAATCAAAAGGTTTCTCCCACTATTTTATTCGAATTGGTAGCCTCTACCTCCAACTCGAGGAATTACCCTAATTCCTTAGCGGGTACTAGAATCCACTTAGACTGCACACAAGCCCAACTTTGGTTGGTCAACCCATGTACATCTAAGGGTAGGTTCATAACCAATTGTTTCTCTAAATAATTTCTAGTAATTTTAATTTTGCCCCAGAAACCTAATCAGTAGGCTTTGGCCTCCACTGTAAGGATCCGGTTAGGTCCAACCATTAACATGATCATACTTGGTGTATCTAACCAATGAATGATTAAGCCCAACTTTGGTTGGCTCACCTAACCACCATTAGAGAGATACTTCCAAGTCATCATATGATGAGTGATAATTTCATTAGTCAACAAGCACCAGGCCTTTGGGTCTGCAATGATTATTGAGTTAATGGACTCATTATCAAACACCTTAATGGGAGGCTATGACTCAGTTATCTCCATAACTTTGTCATTTTAAGGACTTAATAATTTTAGAGGATTTAAATAATTTAGAGGATGAGGTCAGAAGAATCAGCTTATCATGATCCTCCCACTGGCTTCACCAAGTCAGCTTAAGGGAGACCAGGGCTGGTCTAGGAGCACCTAAATCAGTCACACTGATTTACCTAGCTGACATGGGTCAGCTCGAATAGTCAAGTGATCCGATCAAAACATAATTTCACCAAGAGACCAGGTAAGTTCGATCAGTGGGAGGGTCTGCCAAAGCTTGCCTTAGACACCATTAGAAATGGCCAGGTAAGCGGGCTCCCAATTAAAAACCACCGGTCTGGTTTACCTTAGACACCAACTGGTTTAATTAGTTTCAATTAGATCAACCTAACAGTTCGTGCTAGACCGCTTAGCCAAGAATCAAGTCTATTTAGTTCTCGTTAAAGACATGGACTTGACCAACTACAACTATTGTAATTGATCTAGAGAATCCTTGACCTAATCTAAGACAACAATTGATTAGATTTAGTCAATTCTCTAATTAAGTCCATCTTTAATCTAACCATAGGTCTAACCCAATTAATGGACCTAATTCCTACTAACCCATTAACCCAATGTGTTATAATTTGTGTCTTAGGTTCTTCAATTCACAATCCTAGAACCTAATCAAACAACTTCTTAATTCTTAATTAAGTTTTGGGCTGAGGGTTGGGTACGACTTTTCAAAAAATAATTTTCATATTGTAAAATAATTTTATAATATGATTCTACCAACCATATTGCATGTTTGATTCATAATCAAGATGCAAGTGAAATAAACATGAAACTACTTTAGATCAATCTAAATAGGTTCATGTAATTGAAACAATTTCAACTTTACACAATTTCTTTGCACAAAAATTATTAACAAAAAGATTTTATTTCAGATTTAAATATCTTTTAAATCTAATAAATCATAAATTTAATCAAGATCATATCTAATAAATTTATGATTAAAGATAGATCTACACAAACTAGGACAACCTTTGCACTGTAAGGGGTAAACCTTACAGCAGGACAACCTTGCAGTTTGTGATTGATCTAAAATTTTAATTTCAGATTTAATAATCAAATTATAAATTAGATCCAATCTAAAAATAATCTAAGCATGTATAAATAATCATGTAATAAAGAACCTTGCTCTGATACCAATTGTAGGAACCAGATCTAGGGTTTCAGGGTTAGATCTTGAAAAAGAGGGTTAGATCTTGAAACTTTTTCAAGATCATACAGCGGAAGATTAAAATAAATCAAAATTTATTTTCTAAGATCAGAAAATCCCTAGATCTAAGATCCTATTACATGATTATTACATGGCAATTGAATTGCTAATCGATCCTCCTGCAACACTTGCACTGGGTTAAATGTCAATCGTATTGATCATTTAACCCTAGAAGGATTCTTAATCGTTGATCAACCATCTGATCGGATCATGAACTCTAATGTGTGTGACCTCATAGGTCCGAACCTAAGCCGGTAGCATAGGAATAAATTTCTATACCAATCGAAGTGACCATCTAGCAATGGTACCCGACGATCGGATAGGTCGAATGTGTAGAACAACATCCTTAGAACCCATGCGGATATAGTTTTCATATAATTCATCCCCTTGACCAAAATGATCATAGGACACCCCAGAGTTTAACTGTCAACTCTGATCAGGTTGTCCACATTGTATTTCAAAATATCAAATCCATCTGATGGATTACCCTGGTCAAGGTTTTGCTAAATTGAAATACAGTGACTCATTCTTCTCCAACTCTTGGAGTGGTCAATCCCATCTCGATCACACTCTGACTTCACAAGTACTTGACTGTGCCCAGAAGCCTTCCGTCCCTGAATTAGAAATTCAGTTAGTCCAGTACCAAAGCATAGTGAGTTGCTTGCAAGTCACTGAGGCGGTCTCAGATCTAAGGGACACTTATACCTATATCCCATCAGAGATATTCTCGACAGTAGAATACTCTAGAGTTGGTCACGTTCAATGATGATGTACCCTTACATCTCACCTGTATGCCATACCAGTGTCTCCACACTCCTTGGTTAAGAGGACAACCAACCCATATGGCCTACAGTGACCTATGCTTGATAGAAGCTGTCGTCCTTATTAACAGCCTATCATTTGGTCGTGAATAGTTTTAAGGACTAATCGATAAATTCTCTCTTTATCGAACTTTAATAGTCCTAAGGACTTCATCATAACAACGGAGTTCATTAGAAGATGAAAGCTTATGATGAAAATGCCAAATATATTTTATTTATTAACAAATCAATTACAATACTTGGTTGCTCAACCGTCAACAGCTTGACGATTGGCTTTTTGGGACACATTTCCCAACAGAATCAAGCTTCTCAGAGTTAGAATATATGTTTTGAACATATGACTTTGTTAAATATGAAGCAAAATTCTGTATGTACAAATGGGCTAATAGTTCTGTAAAATCATTCTTTGTGCTGTTTAAATAAAATTCTTTTAATCAGGAATGATATCCCTACATTACAGAGAATAAAAACTTGATTATCATCTCTGTTCTTCATAAAGGTTTGGAAGGTTATAAGAATCATCCTTAAATATTTATGAAATACTAAGGACCAATGGCTCGTTTATGGAGAATCTGACTTAAAACCTGTGTAATACTGATTCCAGTTTATAGTCAGATGGGAATGACAAAGTTGTATCAGATTGTGTTTTTATCCTAAAAAGAAGAGCGACATGTTGGAAAGGTTTCATGTAGTATTTAGTAGCCAGTTTTATTTGTGATATGGAGTTCTTTGCGATATCTGATACTGGTAAAGAAGTTGTTTGGTTATGAAAATTCATCAGCGAGCATGGAGTGGCACCCTCCATTGATGGTCCAGTTATTTTGTATTGACAGTAGTACTGGAGCCATAGCTCAAACTGAAGAATTGATGTTCTATCTAAGAATCAAATATTTTCTGTATTGCAATCACCTTGATCGTTAAAATTGAAATAAAGTCGACCTTGGGAAGATCGATCGAAAGGAGAACTTGACCGACCCATTGACTAGAGCAATCGGATCTAAAGAGTTCGATGATCACAAATGGAAGATGGGTATTTGATACCGATCTAATTGGCTTTAGTCCAAGTGGAAGTTGTTGAAAAATATATCCTAAAACCAATCATCTAGGTTGTAGATGATTGTGCTCCATATAAATATATAAATTATAAAATGATAAAATTCATCATAAAGAATACATCTTTCAAAATAGATCTCATATGTTATGATGAAGTCCTTATAACTACTACTAAAATGATAAAGGAGGATTTATCATGTGGTTCTTAAATCTAGCTCACGACCAAATGATACAATTGTTACAAAGATGATAATTGTATCGAGTGTAGGTCGTTGTATGCCATATTGTTAGTTGTCCTCTTAACCAAGATGTGTGATGACACAGGTATGGCATATGGGTGATATGTAGGAGTATATTTTATTGAGCATGATCACTTCTGGAGTACTTTACTATCAAGGACTGCTTTGATAGGATATGGGTATATGTGTCCCTCAGACCTGAGGCTGCCACGGTGACTTGCAAGCAACTCACTGTGCTTTGATGTCGGACTATCCAAATTTTTAATTCGATGATGGAAGATTTTTAAGTACAGTCAAGTACTTATGAAGTCTGAGTACGAGTCAAGATGGGATTGATAGCTCCAAGTAAAATTGGAGATGATGCATTATTGTATTTTTATTCAGCAAACCTTTGGCCAAAGTAATCCTAGTGAGGAGTCACAAAATTTTTAAGGTTGAAACACAATGTGGACCACTCTTCTTGGGTTGATAGTTTAACCCAAAGTCATCCTTAAGTATCAAGTGTCAAAGGGATGAATTATATGGTAACTATATCCACATGGGTTCTAGAGTATTACTGGGCATACATTCAGCCTATCTGGACGTCGGATCCCATTACTAGATGGTTACATCGATTAGTACAAAAATTATTTTTATACTACGGACTTAGGTTCAAACCTATGGAGTCACACACATAGAAGTACCTATCTGATCAAATGGCTGATCGATGATTGTGAATCGTTGAAGGATTTAATTATCAATTTGATTGATGATTAATCCTTTACAAAGGCTGCAATAAAATATTTACTAATGGTTAGTAAATTAGAAAATAATTAATTAATAATATGATTGTTAATTGACTCAATTTGATTGAGCACTGGAGCTTAGATATGAAGTTTTGAATTTAATTAATATTTAGTTATGATCTAAATATCAATTAGATATGTTCTGTACTTGCTGAATTTTAGATTTCAGATATGTATACATGTATATTTGTTTATGTCGTAGATCTTGTATGGTGATTTAGATTTGATCTATGCATGCATTATAGATTAAATTATTTAATCTATGTATATTTCACTGTAAAATTTTTGAAAATGCATGCACATCACCCACCACGCTTTCCTTCACTTACGTCTACTCTGCAAGCAAACTACTTGAGAATCCTAACTATGTCCTCTTCAAGATTACAATCAATTCTTTTCACTGGTTCACAATCCAACCTAGTTAATTTTCACTAGCTCATTAACAAAAATCTTATAATTGCTTATTTTTTTTCAGGCTCACAATCGATCCCAATTGATTTTTTTTGGAGATATCAAGCAAAACCAAACTCCATTCAATTTCTTGAGCTTGTACCAATCTCAAATTTCTCACTCGAGAAACTTGTTACAACTAAAACAAATAAAAGAATACAAGAAATAGAGTTTAGAGAATAATAAAACTCTATTTAGATCTAAAAAATTTAAGGTAGTTGAGCTTCAATGCTTGGACTTCTTCTTTGATTGCTTGAGAGGTTAAGATAGCTTTTAATGCTTCTTCTCGATGGTAGTTGGCTGAAATTAAACCACTCTTCCTCTCTTTCAATCTAATTGAATATAGGAAGGATAAAATTTATGACACTCTTAAATTCCTTTCTATTTCTCTTTTTAGTTCAGCACACTATCCTCTTCAATATTTTCTTAATGAACTCTTCTTTCAAAAGTTGGTTTCCTCCCTGAATCCTTCACATTTATTGGCTCAAACATATCTTCATATTGCTCTATCCATTAAAAGCTCGAAAAAAATAATTTAGATGAATTTTACTATATTTTAAAAATTCTAAAAAATTAATCGTTATTCTATCAGAATTCACTAAGTTGGCTCACACAAGCTCTAAGTCAACTAACCTTCAACTCTGAGTCAGCTAAGTAAAACTCTGAGATGGCTCGACAGTAGATGTCAAAAATCCAATGTTCTATCTTGTTCTATCTATCTCAGATTGGGTCGGCTCGGATCCTATCTTAGTTGGCTGACTTGAATGTTGGGTCGGCTAACTAATTCTCTAGGTTGGCTCAGAAGATTTGTTAATTTATAAAGCTTTCTGTTTTCATCTTCTTTTAAGACTAAGTCGGCTATCCTTCTTCTTGAGTTGGCTAAGCTTCAAACTTGGTCGGCTATCTTGACCACTAGGTTGGCTCAGAAATTGTTCTATGTTGATAATGTTTCTATATTTCTCTTAAACTGATACTAGGTCAGCTAAGCTTTAGGCTGGGTCGACTCAACTGCATACCAAGCATGCCAAAAGAATTTTTAAACAGCTTTTCTTCATCCAACATATTTTTAGGCTAGACTTGCCTCCTCAAACATAAGTTGTGTATGTGTCGGCTTGTTGAAAAATACTTCTAGACTAGATTTTTCTTTCAAATTTTTAACTTCTTGGTATCATTATCAAGGAGTTAAATTTGAAAATTTGAGTTTTCTTGAGAGTACAATTTTTTGAGTAAAATTATTAAGCACATTGAGAAAACCTACAATTACTCTCAAGCACATCATTAGTAGATACAATTTGTACTCAAACACCTTTGACATCATCAAAATTAGTTCTAAGGCCAATAACTTCTAATCTTATTATAAGCTAGAGAATCATTTAGAAAACAAGAGAAGAGGATTAGAAAGAGAATTACATTATTTATGAGAGTATTATTGAATATCTTTGGAAAAAAAAAAAGGAGTTTAGTGCAAAGATTTCAGTGAACTTTCAAAAGAGATCCACTTCATCTACTACATCTCTCAAGCTTTAAAAGAATCATCTTTTAGCATCTTCTCCAAGCTTAAAAGAGTTTTTATTTCTATTTTTATTTGTACTCAAAATTCTTTTCCATTGTATTCTGGATTTTCTTTACAAGTTTTTTTGGGGTAAAAGAAACTTCGGTTAGGCTTGTCCAAGCCCTAAATTGGACTTTGTATGGTTTTGGTTGGTGAGCCAAAAAAACCAACTAGATTAAGTTGTATTGGGTTCTAGCCATGCAGCAAAAAGTGACTTTTAAAATTTAAAAACTAAACAAGTAAATAGCTTTAACAGTTAAAACTATTGAGCTGAAACCCAAATCCAAGAATCACCTTGCCGTTATCGATCAAAACAAAACAAGCATGCAAAGGGATAGAATTTTTATTTTCATCAAAAAGATAATGTGGCACATTGGTTATCTCTATGAGACTCTAAAGTAGAAGCCCTCCAATAGTGATCCATACAAAAGTTGGCCAAGGTCCTTCCTGTAGGAGGAAAACCGCTTTTCCTCGTAGGATCTTTCAGATTTCATCAAATCTGGGGTGGAATAATTAAAAAAAAAATTATCTTACATATTTTAGATCTAATTCTCTAGATATAATTTTATTATCTGATATTTAAAATCTAAAATTAAATCTAAAACTATGATGAAAGAAGAAGTACCTTAAGGGTAATTTGATTACCCTGTAGATGATCTCTACATAGCCCGAATTCTAATGTAGCCACGCAAGCGCTGGCCTCTACCGTATCCACTTGGATAGGATCTAAATATATTCTCCTCATGAATCTATGCTCCAAAAATTAATCTAAATCTGATTAGGAAGATCTTCAAAAGTCTTCCTGAAGTTGGAGCAGTAGCCTGTCGAAGATGTCCTGCAGCCTTCTGTTCCAGGCATCACCACGCCTTGGATCTTTGCCAGATGGACATCCAACTCTTTGGACATGAAGAGGGAGGAAGGAGAGTGGGAGACATAGAGAAGAGGGAAGGAGGTAGCAGCTATTGGATTTTGTGCATAAAATAACTTCTTCCATGAAACCCTAGGCGCAGCAGAATTTATATAGACCCTGTATGCTGTGCAGTGCCACATCATTCAACCAATCAGAAAATTCTAATAAATTTTGGAAAAATTTTGATTGGTGGAGTGATATCATCTGATCACATCAGATAAAAACTCCATCCTCTCTCTCCTAAGTTGGCACCAACATTGGATAAGCTCAATCAAAGTGGCGCCAAAGAGTCCATGTTTATCAGGACTCTTTGGTTCTTATCCATTTGGGGCACCCACTTAAATCCAATTGGACTCATGCCATAATCTGATTATGGCACCCAATTCAATTGGGTTTTGGCATGTGGATACTCCATAAAAATCCTCCAATGAGCCCTCTTCAGTTTAAGACCCATATGTCAACTTTTGACAGATGTCCTAAAATAAAATTGGCAGGTGCTAGGAATTAGCAGGTGTTATCTTAAATTCATCTCATGAATTAAGACAAGCCTTTTCTGAGCTAGACAATCTTCATTTAGACTAAGAAAAATCTTCCTAAGGTTCTTTGGATGAGTCAAATCATATTTGGCTCAGTAGAGACAGAAAAGATTACACGAGGAGAAAGTTAGGCTGAATCGAGTGCTAGCATGATTTTTTTGAACCTAATTGGATCTAATCCAAATCAATTGAGTTAGCCCAATTGATGACATCCAGACCCTTATTTGTGTGACACAGTTAGGTTCAATTTCATATGATAATGAGATATGTCGTGATCTCATCATCGACATCATCGAAACTTCTTTCGATGGATCAGAACTCTTCTAATTCAGATAATTAAATATCGATCATCAATATCATTCTAATTGCTCTCAAAATCTACCAGTGATACCTAGCAGTATATGATGGCAACCCATCAGAACTGAAGATGAACCTCTCAGTGCAGCTACCTGTGTGATTGAGTTCCTCTATTATGAGTCCCAACTGAATTAGGTTAAGATGAACTCGTCAAACCCAACATCAGTCATATGAATCAATCGATCGATCTGAATCCAATGTGAAACCCCAATGAAAAACTCCGTTTCCATTATTTTACTCTGCCATGGCCATGGGCCAAAGGACTTGATCTTTCAATTATCATAGGACTACTCCTCTCATCTACCGAGGTTGATAGATCCCATCTTGGTGCGATCTGGTTCCTACAATGAACATGCTACAGCCAACATACACCTTAGAATTTTGAATGGCTAGGAGATTGAGTTATGGTGTAGTCAAACTATAACACACTCAAGGTGAACCGTCGATGCACCTCAGATCAAAGAACTAGACACACAACTGCAGCATCGAGCTAGTCATCGATGAGAAGGTAGACTTCTTATGACTGCTTGATATGGTCACGCTCAGTACTCTCGTTCTCAATGAATACCTGTATTCTCGCTCTGGTGTCTCCACACCATAGACTCAAGACGCATCTATCCTAAGAAAGTGATCGTACACCAATCTTTCGAATCGATCACCATCCTCGTGATGATCCTATAGTCAGGAGCTGTTTATGAGTTAGTTATATAAATTCATGTATTAAATTTTAACACTTGAAAATATGAATTAACATTCCTACTAACTCCAAGGATGTATCATAGACACAATGTACACAATGTGATAGAAGAATAATCCTTTTATTTATTTATAGTCAAAAATATAAATTTACCCTTAGATTTGTACAGGAATGTATCAGCCGATCTGGCATCTAGGGCACACATCTAACAAACTCCCACTTGACCTAATGCCAATTGGCTACATATCTAAGTCCCATCTTCTCAAGGTGGGCATCGATCTTCTGTTGGCCTAATGGCTTAGTCAGCGGGTCTGCCACATTGTCTATGGAGTCGACTCTCTTGACCTCGACATAACCCTTTTCGAGGTAATCACGGATCAAATAGAATCGCCGCTCGATGTGCTTGGACTTCTAGTGAGACCTTGACTCCTTAGCTAGTGCTATGGCACCATTATTGTCGCAATAGAGAGGGATGGCATCCGATGACATCACTCCAAGCTCAGCAGTAAACTTCTTGTACCAGAATGCCTCCTTCGTAGCTTTGATGCAGTAATGTACTCTGCCTCCATGGTGGAATCAGCAATCACCATCTGCTTGGAACTCTTTCAGCTAACTGCACCACCATTACAAATGAACAACTTTCAGATGTCGACTTTCGATCATCTATATCAAACATAAAGTCTGAGTCTGTATATCCCTGAATCTGGAGTTCTCCATTCCCAAAGACTAAAATATATCCTTAGTCCTTCTCAAGTACTTAAGGATACATTTCACAGAAGTCCAGTTCTCTTCGCCTGGATTTGACTGATATCTACTTGTGACACTCACAGCATGGGCTATATCAGGTCGTGTACATAGCATGGCATACATGAGGCTCCCTATTGCCGAAGCATAAGGGATCTTGCTCATGCATTCAATCTCCTTAGGTGTGCTACGGCACATCTTTTTGGAGAGATGAATGTCATGTCTAAAAGGTAATAAACCTCTTTTGGAGTTTTTCATGCTAAACCTTTTTAGCACCTCCTTGTGTACATCTTTTGTGAAAGTCCGAGCATCCTATTTGGTCTATCTCTATAGACCTTAATACCTAGTATAAAGAATGCCTCTCCTAGATCTTTCATAGAGAACTCCTTAGACAACCATACTTTGACTGAGGTCAACATGGGAATGTCATTCCCAATTAGGAGGATGTCATCTACGAATAATACGAGGAAGACAACTGCACTCCCACTGATTTTTTTAAACACACATGGTTCTTCTCATTCTTGATGATACCAAACATTTAGATCACATCATTGAAATGAGTATTCCAACTCTGAGATGCTTGCTTAAGTCCATAAATGGACCTTTGCAGCTTGCAGATCTTGTGATCATCATCACTAGATGTGAAACCAAGCGGCTGTTCCATATAGATATCTTCCTCAAGATGTCCATTTAAGAATGCCATTTTCACGTCCATCTATCATATTTCATAATCAAAATAGGCTGCAACAGCAAGCAATGTGTGGATGGATTTTAGCATGGCTACGGGCGAGAAGGTATCCTGATAGTCAATGCCTTCGCGCTGACTATAACCTTTCGCTATGAGCCTAGCCTTGAATGTCTCCATATTTCATCTGCACCTATTTTTCTCTTGAAGATCCATTTACACCCAATAGGTACAATACCTTCAGATGGATTACTAAGGTCCAGACTTGGTTTGAGTGCATCGAGTCAATTTTTGATCTCATTGCCTCTAATTATTTCTCGGAGTCGATATCTGATATCGCCTCATCATAGGTCTTGAGGTCATCACCATGAGCCCCATTTCCCGTGAGGAACATTTCCTCTACTTTCTCTTGTATAGTACCTAAGTACCTTTCAGGAGGATGGAAAACCCTAGTCGATCTACGAGGTGGAAGAGGTTGTGTTAGGACTGATTCTGATTGATTAGGTTCCTCAAGTTCTTTAGCTCGTTACTCTTGGGAGACATTCTCCTTGAGCTTAATTATTTTTCCGATGCCACCATCTTGAATAAACTATTTTTCAAGAAAAATAGTATTTCGACTCACAATCACATTGTGATCTTTCAAATATAGAAATAGTATCCTAATGACTCTTTAGGATATCCTATGAATCGAGCTCTAAGAGACTAGAACTCTAACTTGTCCGCCTGCTGTCTCTTGACATGAGTCGGACAATCCCAAATTCTGAGATGATTCAGACTTGGCTTCTTACCATGCCATATCTCATATGGTGTGGTAGGAACGTTTTAGAAGGAACCTTATTCAATACATAAATTGCTGTCATGAGACAATGTCCCCAAAAAAATTCAGAGAGGTTCGTGAAGCTCATCATGGAATGAACCATATCTAATAGGGTCCGATTTCTCCGTTCTAAAACCCCATTGTGTTGAGGCATTCCAGGTGAAGTCCATTGAGAGACTATACCATTATCCTTAAGATAGTCTAAAAACTCTCGACTAAGTATTCACCTCCTTGATCTGATCGAAGAACCTTAATGGGCTTTCCTGTTTGTTTTTCTACCTCATGTCTGAATTCTTTGAACCTTTCAAAAGCTTCAAACTTGTGTTTCATTAGAAACATAAACCTGTACCTAGACATATCATCGGTAAAGGTAATGAAGTAGACATAGTTGTCTCTAGCCGGCATATCAAATGGGCTGCACACATCTGTATGTACTAGGGCAAGTAGGTCTGTGGTCCTTTTCCCATGTCCCACAAAATGAAGCTGGGTTATTTTGCCTTGAAGGCATGATTCACAAACTGGATATGACTCAGAAGTCAATGGACTCAATAGCTTGGATTTCTCCAATTTGTTAACCCTATCTTCGCTATATGACCTAGCCTAAGGTGCCACAGATACTTATCATTTAGACTATCTCTAGGCCTTTTAATTTTTATGGCATTCACATTTTACTCGATATTAAATACAGATACATCAATATGTAGCTGATAGAGACCGTTAATAAGAAAATCATCTGTAACTTTATTATTTTCATAAAAAATATTATAATGATCCTTGTGAAAGCTAATCACATAGGCTTCTTGTGCTAAACATGAAACAGAAATCAAATTCCTGCTTGCTGCAGGCACATAATAATAATCTCTTAAAACTAAATCTAATCCTAACGATAATCGCAGAGGGTAGGTTCCCACGGCCACGGTAGCAACTCTTGCTCCGTTCTCGATGCATAGGATCATCTCCCCATCCCTCAGCCTCCTGCTCTCCTTAAGACCCTGCATAGAAGTGCACAAATGAGCACTAGAACTAGAGTCAAGTATCCAACTGGATGCAGAAGAAATCATAAGATTAGACTCTATAACGAGCATACCTCCAGAAGGATCATCCTTCTTGTTCTTTAGGGTGGCCAGGTACTGAGGACAGTTCCGCTTCCTCCTTTTTCATCCATCTTCTGCTTCTTCGCAGACTTCTTTTTCTTTCCAAAAGACTTTCTCTTGGAAGAAGTCTGCTCCACAGCAAGAATTGAGCCTTTTGAACCCTTCATGGAAAGCTCAGCCGTAACCAGCATGTTCATTAACTCGACCAAGGTACACTGCATCTTATGCATATGAAAGTTCATGATGAACTGACCATATGCATCGGACAAGGACTGAAGGATCACATCAATCTGAAAATCCTTATCTAAGATGATACCGAGCTTCTCAAGCTCCTCAAGATCCTTGATCATTGTCAAACAATGATCTTGGACTGACTGTCCATCACGCATCTTGGCCTTAAAAATCTTTGACAGACTTGATACTTGGCCGCACGACTCTATTCACCAAACAACTCTTGCAGGTGAGCCAACATTTGGCAGGTAGTCAAAATGTTCTCATGTTGGTGCTGCAAGTCATCAGACATTGCATCCAACATGTAGTACCTTGCTTTGTTATCATCATCCGTCCACTTTTTCAGAGATGCTCTCTGTTCAGTAGTCGGACGTGCTGGTATGGTAGGTGGGTCCTGGTCCAAGACATGAGTCAATTTTTTGGAACTCAGAATAATTCTATAGTTCCTCAACCAGTCTTTGAAATTGGGTCCAGTCAATCTATGGTGTCTAGTATTTTGGTCAGGGGGTTGAAGGTAGACATGTTTCCTGTAGAGAGTCGAAAGTTTCTAGTTAGATTTTATAATCAGACTTAACTAATTTGTTTAGGGTTTTTATTTTTAAACAAATTAGGCTCCCACTATTTTTTCAGATCCCTACACTCCCTGGGTAGAGATGTGAAAATCTTCATGATTAGTGATTTCTAGTGGGTGGTGCGGTCTCACCAACTGGCTCACCACCTCACCTAACAATTATTGGTAATGGGTCAACCGATGAGTGGACAACTCTTGTCCAATGATTCTCTAATCATAGTGCACCCAAAACTTGATTTTTGATTCATGAAGCTCATCATGTCTGGGATATTGCTCCAATCCCTAGTTAAGCCAAACCCACCATTTGCACGAACTAGATTCCTGATTGGGTCCCTCATCGTATCTGAAATATTGAGCCCAACCCATCCTTTAATCTGTAGCATCCAATGCCTAAGGGACATGGTTACGTCTTTCCAGTGCAACTGAGCCACTGTAACCAGCCGAGAACAATCAACCCCAGAAAGAGCCCGCACATCCACAATGGTGGAAGACCTAGACTTAATATTTTCTTAGGAAGATTTGATTTAGGTCTCATTATACTTGACTTGATATAGTCATAGCAATTATGACTAACCTAGTGGCATGGGTTAGCTTGAATTATTAGCCACCTCAATTCAGAACTAGGTCGACACATATGGCCAAGTAAGTGAGACCGATGGAAGGAATATGCCATTAACTCGACAAGAATGTATTTGAGTCGAGTAGCTCCCAATTAAAAACCAATCGATCGCATCTGCCCAACTTACCTTAGACACCAAATTGTCGAACCAGAACTAATTGGGTTAGCCTACAATCTAGGTTCTAACCTCTGAGCCAAATTAGGTCTTAACTTGATTGGGTCACATCTAAATATGATTTGACCTTGACCCAGACTTAATCCTATTAGGCTAGTCAATTATTAGCTTTCATGATCTCACCTAACCAACTCTTGATTCAGTTTGATCAACCGCTAGACTTAATTAAGCTACCCAAGCCTGAACCCAATTTTATGAAAATATCTTAGATCTGAAATTCTCAATTGTAGACCTAACTTAATTTCATAAGCTTAATTCATTAATTAAGTTTGGGTTCATAAACAAAGCATGTAAAATAAATCCTAGGGTTTCAGGATCTAAAATTTTGTAGAAAAGTAAGTTTTGATTTCTGATTAAGGATGAATGCGCGGCATCCCTACACGTCATATGAACACCCCATTGAATGAAAAGAGAGGGTCTTAAAACCCTACTTCGTTCTTATGACCGGACGGCCATGAGGAACACCTTAATCAAAAATATAAATTTAACTACAAAACTAGTTAGATCTAAATTAACATATCATATATACAATTTAAGATCTAACTAATCAATGCTTTGCATACATCTCATGTGTTGGTGCAAAAATCCACCTGCGTCGAAGAAGCTGGAGTCGAGGGAGTCGCGGTCACTGCCGGGACCTGCAAAAGAAGTCTAAACTGGAGGTAGGGTTGCTCCGGCAAGACCCTCCGACGCTCAAGTCAGTTCTCTGCCTCAACAAGAATGGAGTACTCGAACGAAAATTTTAGCAGAGTTTTGGGATAGAAAATAGAGCTTAGAGAATAACGTATCTGGGGTCCCCTTTTATAGACGGAGGGAGCAGAGGATTGATAGCGACTGTCTATGATCGTCTCGTCATGGGCCGTACGGGGCCAGGAGGAATTAATCATGAAGAGTAATGGGGTGGAGTCGTGGCTGTCATCATGGCTCGCCACGTGGAATCAGTTGCAGGGAGCGGAGCGGCGTCCGTTGTCGTGACTCGCCAGGGAGTAGTGGAACTGCACAGGATCCACCGCAGGGAGTGGGGCAGAGTCGTGGTCGTTACTGTGGCCCGCCAGAGAGTAATGGAGCTGCGTAGGATCCGCCACAGGGAGTGGAGCAGAGTCGTGGCCGTTACTGCAGCCTGCCAGGGGGTCCAGACTTGTCGGCTGAAGTTCGATTGGAGTCTAATTTCCACAGAAGCCCGGATGGGGATCATTTGTTGAGGAATCTAGGCCAAGACCTTCAGTAGGAGTTCAGGGTGGAAGTCTGGCTCCCGTGGGGGCCCGCTCAAATCCCACCTGTAGCTGGAGTCGAAGGCAAAATTCGGCTCCTGTAGGAGCTCAGAATAAGTCTTCCTGCAATCGAAGTTGGAGACAGAGTCCGGCTCCCGTAGGAGTCTGGACGAAGTTTACCTGCAGTTGAAGTTGGAGACGGGGTCCGGCTCCCGTAGGAGTCCGGACGAAGTTTACCTGCAGCTGAAGTTGAAGACGGAGTCTGGCTCCCGTAGGAGTCCGGACGAAGTTTACGTGCAGTTGAAGTTGGAGATGGAGTCCAGCTCCCATAGGAGTCCGGACGAAGTTTACCCGCAGCTGAAGTTGGAGACGGAGTCCGGCTCTCGTAGGAGTCCGGACGAAGTGTACCTGCAGTTGAAGTTGGAGATGGAGTCCGGCTCCCGTAGGAGTTCGGATGAAGTTTACCTGCAGCTAAAGTTGGAGACAGAGTTCGGCTCCCGTAGGAGTCCGGATGAAGTTTACCTGCAGTTGAAGTTGGAGACGGAGTCTGGCTCCCATAGGAGTCCGGACGAAGTTTACCTGCAGCTGAAGTTGGAGACGGAGTCCGACTCCCGTAGGAGTCCGGATGAAGTTTGCCTGCAGTCGAAGTTGGAGACGGAGTCCGGCTCCTATAGGAGTCCGGATGAAGTTTTTCTGCAGTTGAAGTTGGAGATGGAGTCCGGCTCCCGTAGGAGTCCGGACGAAGTTTACCAGTAGCTGAAGTTAGAGACAGAGTCTGGCTCCCGTAGGAGTCCGGACGAAGTTTACCTGCAGTTGAAGTTGGAGACAGAGTCCGGCTCCCATAGGAGTCTGGACGAAGTTTACCTGCAGCTGAAGTTAGAGATGGAGTCCGGCTCCCGTAGGAGTCCGAATGAAGTTTGCCTGCAGTCGAAGTTGGAGACAGAGTCCGGCTCCCATAGGAGTCCGGACGAAATTTTCCTGCAGTTGAAGTTGGAGACGGAGTCCGGCTCCCGTAGGAGTCCGGACGAAGTTTACCTGCAGCTGAAGTTGGAGACGGAGTCCGGCTCCCGTAGGAGTCCGGACGAAGTTTACCTGCAGTTGAAGTTGGAGACGGAGTCCGGCTCCCATAGGAGTCCGGACGAAGTTTACCTGCAGCTGAAGTTGGAGACGTAGTCCGGCTCCCGTAGGAGTCCGGATGAAGTTTGCCTGCAGTCGATGTTGGAGATAGAGTCCGGCTCCCATAGGAGTCCGGACGATGTTTACCTGCTGCTGAAGTTGGAGACAGAGTCCAGCTCTCGTAGGAGTCCGGACGAAGTTTGCCTGCAGTCGAAGTTGGAGACGGAGTCTGGCTCCCGTAGGAGTCACTCCTGACACGAACTTTGACTTGGGGGGTTTTACACCCAACACCAGTCCCCCTACTTTCGAGTTCGTGCTTCGAGAGAAGGAAGTACAGAAAATTTTCACAGCCGAAGTCGTTTCCTCGAATTTTGCACACGACCTCCCTCGAAAATCTTGGCATTTAATGTGTGCGTGCTGGAGCCTTTTTTCGATCAGGGCGATCTGAAAAGTCCTTTCGAAACTCCCACCATGGCGTAATCCTAAGCATCACGCCATAGCAGTCCGTGAACAGTCAACCCTATGTCGCGGTGAGTGGGACACGTGGCGGGCATTGGTAGGCCTAGGGATATCTGCCATCATAACTGCACCAGGCCTCGTTGCTTATTTAAACCCCCGCCTTTACTCCAGGGGCTTCACTTCACCTGAGGGTCGACACCTTTCTTTCGCCTGAGAGTTTAGCCACTCAGCCACTCCATCGGTGCCTTTTCGACTCCGAGCACCCTTC
>NC_025999.2:33806220-33831767 GCF_000442705.2 Elaeis guineensis | reverse complement strand
AGTCACAGTCGCCGTCGGGACCTGCAAAAGAAGTCTAAACTGGAGGTGGGGTTGCTCCGGCAAGACCCTCCGATGCTCAAGTCAGTTCTCTACCTCAACAAGAATGGAGTGCTCGAACAAAAATTTAGCAGAGTTTTGGATAGAAAATAGAGCTTAGAGAATAACGTATCTGGGGTCCCCTTTTATAGACGGGGGGAGCAGAGGATTGATAGCGACTGTCTATGATCGCCTCATCGTGGGCCATACGCGGTCAGGAGGAATTAATCATGAAGAGTAATGGGGTGGAGTCGTAGCTGTCATCATGGCTCGCCATGTGAATCAGTTGCGGGGAGCAGAGCGGCATCCATTGTCGGACTCGCCAGGAGTAGTGGAACTGTACAGGATCCACTGCAGGGAGTGGGGCAGAGTCATGGCCGTTACTACGGCCCGCCAGGAAGTAATGGAGCCATGTAGGATCCGCCGCAGGGAGTGGAGCAGAGTTGTGGCCGTTACTGCAGCCTGCCAGGGGGTCCAGACTTGTCGGCTGAAGTTCGGTTGGAGTCTGATTTCCGCAGAAGCCCGGATGGGATCATTTGTCGAGGAATCTAGGTCGAGACCTTCAGCAGGATTTCAGGGTGGAAGTCTGGCTCTCGTGGGGGCCCGATCAAATCCACCTGTAGCTAGAGTCGAGGCAAAATCCGACTCCCGTAGGAGCTCGGACGAAGTCTTCCTGCAATGGAAGTTGGAGATGGAGTCCGGCTCCCGTAGGAGTCGGGACAAAGTTTATCTGCAGTTGAAGTTGGAGACGGGGTCCGGCTCCCGTAGGAGTCCAGACGAAGTTTACCTACAGCTGAAGTGGAGACGGAGTCTGGCTCCCGTAGGAGTCTGACGAAGTTTACCTGCAGCTGAAGTTGGAGATGGAGTCCGGCTCCCGTAGGAGTTCGGACGAAGTTTACCTGCAGTTGAAGTTGGAGACGGAGTCTGGCTCCCATAGGAGTCCGGACAAAGTTTACCTGCAGCTGAAGTTGGAGACGGAGTCCGGCTCCCGTAGGAGTCTGGATGAAGTTTACCTACAGTTGAAGTTGGAGACGGAGTCCGGCTCCGTAGGAGTCCGAACGAAGTTTACCTACAGCTGAAGTTGGAGACGGAGTCCGACTCCCGTAGGAGTCCGGATGAAGTTTACCTGTAGTTGAAGTTGGAGACGGAGTCTGGCTCCCATAGGAGTCCGAACGAAGTTTACTGCAGCTGAAGTTGGAGACGGAGTCCGGCTCCCGTAGGAGTCCAGACGAAGTTTGCCTGCAGTAGAAGTTGGAGATGGAGTCCGGCTCCCATAGGAGTCCGGATGAAGTTTTCCTGCAGTTGAAGTTGGAGATGGAGTCCGGCTCCCGTAGGAGTCCGGACGAAGTTTACCTGCAGCTGAAGTTGGAGACGGAGTCCGGCTCCCGTAGGAGTCCGGACGAAATTTACCTGCAGTTGAAGTTGGAGACGGAGTCCGCTCCCATAGGAGTCCGGACGAAGTTTATCTACAGCTGAAGTTGGAGATGGAGTCCGCTCCCATAGGAGTCCAACGAAGTTTGCCTGCAGTCGAAGTTGGAGACGGAGTCCGGCTCCCATAGGAGTCCGGATGAAGTTTTCCTACAGTTGAAGTTGGAGACGGAGTCCGACTCCCGTAGGAGTCCGGACGAAGTTTAGCTACAGCTGAAGTTGGAGACGGAGTCCGCTCCCGTAGGAGTCTGGACGAAGTTTATCTACAGTTGAAGTTGGAGACGGAGTCCGGCTCCCATAGGAGTCCGAACGAAGTTTACCTGCAGCTGAAGTTGGAGACGGAGTCCGGCTCCCGTAGGAGTCCGGATGAAGTTTGCCTGCAGTCGAAGTTGGAGATGGAGTCTGGCTCCCATAGGAGTCCAGACGAAGTTTACCTACAGCTGAAGTTGGAGACGGAGTCCGGCTCCCGTTGGAGTCCGGACGAAGTTTGCCTGCAGTCGAAGTTGGAGACGGAGTCCGGCTCCCGTAGGAGTCACTCCTGACACGAACTTCGGCTGGGGGGGGGTTTACACCCAACATCATGTATCAAAAATTAATCTAATTAACATGCTTTCAGATCTGATACATCACATGTAATATCTAAAAAATAAGATTTAAATAGAACTATTCAAAATTAAATCTATTCTAGACAAGTTAATAGAACAATTCTACAACTAGTCTAGGCATGCAGCAGATCAATTTTATGAAAAAACTAAAATTATATTTTTTATTTTTTGATCTAATTATAATACTTATAATATCAAAAAAATAGAGAATAAATTATATTTAATTCATATTTTAATCTCATTAAAATATAGGACTTAAGACTATTCATGGATTCAACTAATCCTAGTCTAGTCATGCATCTTATGCATGTTAGATCTTCTTAGATTTAATTTTAAATATTTTATTTTAGATTCTATCATATTTGATGTGACATCTAAAATCTTTTAATATCAAATAAATTAAAATTAAAATTAGATCTAAAATAGATCTGAAATAGAGCCAACAACCTGGCTCTGATACCACTTGAAGGAGGAAAACCGCTTTTCCTCGTAGGATCTTCCAGATTTCATCAAATCTGGGGTGGAATAATTTAAAAAAAAATTATCCTATATATTTTAGATCTGATTCTCTAGATCTAATTTTATTATCTGATATTTAAAATCTAAAATTAAATCTAAACCTATGATGAAAGAAGAAGTACCTCAAGGGTAATCTGATTACCCTGTAGATGATCTCTGCAAAGCCTGAGATTCTGATGTAGCCACACCAGCACCAGGCCTCTACTGGTATCCACTCAGGAAGGATCTGGAATGTTTTCTTCTCAAAATCTATGCTCTAAAAATTAGATCTAAATCTGATTAGGAAGATCTTCAAATGTCTTCCTGAAGTTGGAGCAGTAGCCTGTCGAAGATGTCCTACAGCCTTCTGTTCCAGGCATCACCATGCCTTGGATCTTTGCCAGATGGATTCCAACTCTTTGGATGTGAAGAGGGGAGGAAGGAGAGAAGGGAAGATATGGAGAAGAGGGGAGGAGGTAGTATCTATTAGGTTTTGTACATAAAACAACTTCTTCCATGAAACCCTAGGCGCAACAGGATTTATATAGACCCTGTATGCTGCGCAGTGCCACATCATTCAACCAATCAAAAAATTCTAATAAATTTTGGAAAAATTTTGATTGGTGGAGTGATGTCATCTGATCATATCAGATAAAAACCCCACCCTCTCTCTCCTAAGTTGGTGCCAACATTGGATAAGCTCAATCAAAGTGGCGCCAAAGAGTCCATGTTTATCAGGACTCTTTGGTTCTTATCCATTTGGGGCACCCACTTAAATCCAATTGGGCTCATACCATAATCTAATTATGGCACCCAATTCAATTAGGTTTTGGCATGTGGACACTCCACAAAAATTTCCAATGAGCTCTCTTCAGTTTAAGACCCATATGTCAACTTTTGACAGATATCCTAAAATGAAATTGGCAGGTGCTAGGAATTAGCAGGTGTTGTCTTAAATTCATCTCATGAATTAAGACAATCTTTTCTGAGCTGGACAATTTTTATTTAGACTGAGAGAAACCTTCTTAAGGTTCTCTGGATAAGTCAAATCATATTTGGCTCAGTAGAGACAGAAAAGATTACACGAGGAGAAAGTTAGGCTCAATCGAGTGCTAGCATGATTTTCTTGAACATAATTGGATCTAATCCAAATCAATTGAGTTAGCCCAATTAATGACATCCAGATCCTAACCCTTATTTGTGTGATCCAGTTAGGTTCAATTCTGTATGATAATGAGACATGTCATGATCTCATCATCGACATCATCGAAACTTTTTTGATGGACCAGAACTCTTCTGATTCAGACAATTAGAATGATCGATCATCAATATCATTCTAATTGCTCTCAAAATCCATCAGTGACACCTAGCAGTATATGGTGGCAACCCATCAGAACTGAAGATGAATCTCTCAGTGCAGGTACCTGTGTGATTGAGTTCCTCTATCATGAGTCCCGACTGAATTAGGGTTAAGATGAACTCGTCAAATCCAACATCAGTCATATGAATCAATCGATCGATCCGAGTCTGATGTGAAACCCCAATGAAAAACTCCTTTTCTATTATTTCACTCTGCCATGGCCATGGGCTTAAGGACTCGATCTTTCAATTATCATAGGACTACTCCTCTCATCTACCAAGGTTGATAGATCCCATCTTGGTGCGATCTGGTTCCTACAATGAACATGCTACAGCCAACATACACCTCAGGGTTTCGAATGGCTAGGAGATCGAGTTATGGTATAGTCAAACTATAACACACTCAAGGTGAACCATCGATGCACCTCAGGTCAAAGAACTAGACACACAACTGCAGCATTGAGCTAGTCATCGATGAGAAGGTAGACTTCCTTATGACTGCTTGATATGGTCACGCTCAGTACTCTCGTTCTCAAGGAATACCTATACTCTCACTTCAGTGTCTTCACATTGTAAACTCAAGACACATCTACTCTAAGAAAGCGATCGTACACCAACCTTCCGGATCGATCACCATTCTCGTGATGATCCTATGGTCAGAAGCTGTTTATGAGTTTGTTATGTAAATTAATATCTTAAATTTTTAACTCTTGAAAATATGAATTAACATTCCTAATAACTCAAAGGATGTATCATAGACACAATGTATATAATGTGATAGAAGAATAATCCTTTTATTTATTTATAGTCAAAATTATAAATTTGCCCTTAGATTTGTACAAGAATGTGTCGGCCGATCTGGCATCTAGGGCACACATCTAACAAAAGATAATGTGGCACATTGGTGATCTCTATGAGACTCTAAAGTAGAAGCCCTCCAATAGTGATCCATACAAAAGTTGGCCAAGGTCCTTCCTAACCGATGCGCAGCCACAGCCTTGTCTTATTAAAAATACTGCCGGCTTCAAACTCGAGGAATGATCACACCAAAGCCCAGTTGCTTTCGATCTTACCACCAGAATCATGCTAAGAAGAAACTCTTCAAATGTCTCATAATCTAGGATTTGATTTTGGGCTCCAACATATGAAAAAACCAAACCCTAGGGCACACTAGCAACACTTGCTAATTATCTCACCACCCTTCTTACAACTTTTGCCTCTCAATTTTTTTTTGCCTTTTTCTCAAATTTTTTTAGAATTTTTTTTCTAATTTACATGCCACTTATCTCTGGTTTTCACCCAAAAACCCAGTACTTAGGCCATATGGGACATTCCATTTAAATAGGGGACCAAGGGATGTGAGAAGGACCAAGGGGCGCTAACCTTTGGCGCTCCACTTTCTCACGCGGTGAATAAATTCACCTTGTATCATTTGGTGTAGGAGAGCCTTCACATGAAAGGACTCCTCTTCTATGCCTCATAAAAATCTCTTAATAAATTGGCAAGAATACATAAGGTATCTGGATAAGAACTTAAGGCAACGCGTTAAGATAATAGTCTTCTTTAAGAAGGACTCTCCATCTTCAAATGCTACAAAGAGGTGGGTGGCATTTTTATTTTGGCATGGAACCTGGTGGGTGTAGAAGAGCCTTCTCCACTTGAAACTATTCTAAGTTAGATAAGAATCCAATCAAAATTGATCTAATCCCATTAAGTCAAAGACAACTGGTCTAGGTTAGCTCAAACACTTTGATCTAAATTTATTTAGGAACTTAGATTAATACAATATGCTAGCATATCAAATTAACCTTTAAAATTTATATGAAATCCTAATTAAATCAAACTAAGACCAAATTTTAAAGTGTGTGACCCATTGGGTTTCGAATCTAGCTAGCAGTGGATCCAGACTTTCGATATAATCCTAATCCATTCAGATTAGATCACCCGAAGAGTCCCAATCAACTCGAACTCTTCCTAATTAATTTTTAAATTAAACTCTTTTAATTTGATGAGTTCATAAGTCAAAATTAACATCTAGCATTGTATCATGACTATCAAAAGATTTAAAATTTTGATGATAAATTATCAAAATATCTTTTGGTGGTAAGTTACCGTGTAATTCAATCCTTCAGTCAAACAACATCCCAGATGAGCTGTGGGCATAGAAACATATCAAACCCAATCACTTATCTAAATATATCTCGATTAGAAGGTGATGATTCAATTGATGATATATTATAAAATTTTTTCCAATTATCATCTTGCTTTGATCAAAGACTTTCAGAATCACCAACCTATGAGATCACATAGGATGTTTGCTCCCCTTATTAGAAGTGACTGATCCTTATTAATCACTCACAATCTCCATGCACACTTTATCACATCCAGAACACCCCATACAAAGATCAAAGAACTAAGTTAGAAAGTGAACCAAAATATGGATTCATGTACATAAGGTACCAAGACGATCTCAGGTCAAAGGATCACTTACACAACTCCCACTAGAGAATCATCAGTTGACATATAAATAAAACTCATCTGATGTTCTCTTATAGGTCTATTCAGTGAACTTATTCTCTAATGAGTACCCATATCCTTGCATTAGTGTCACCACATAAGTGGTTGTGAGATCAACCACCCTCATTTCTGACCATACATAGGACATGCCAGTCTTACGGTATCATTAATCTCTGACTCAATGAACCAATGATGAAAATATTCTAAGTCATGGCTATTAAGGATTTAGGTCTTACTGGCGTGATCTCATCACGGCCCTAAAACCATTGCCCAGACCTATGGGGTTCATTATAATCTTAAGAACAAAAAGATGCAGCATATAATAAATCAAAAATATTTATTTTATTAATAATATTAATATCAATTATCTGAGTCTGAAAGATAAATTACAAAAATATCCTATTGTATCCCATATGTGATTGGCTTATAGGGCATAATTCTTTCAATCTTCCACTTGCACTAAAGCCAATCGCCCCATATTTGATACCCATGCTATCAAAGTGGTAGTCAAACTGCTGCATTGACAAGGCCTTAATGAATGGATCCACTATATTATTGTTGACGTCAACTCGCTCCATGATCACATCATATCTTTTGACTATCTCCTGAATAAGGTAGAACCGTCTTAGGATGTGCTTGGATTTATGATGAGACCTCGATTCTTTGGCTTGAGTAACTACCCCAGTATTATCACAATAAAGGGACAGGTTGTTTAATCCCTGAGACCACACCCAATTTTGGAATGAATTTTTTCATCCAGACGGCCTCCTTAGCAGCCTCACTAGCTACAATATACTCAACCTCAGTGATCGAGTCAGCAACAGATTACTGTTTGGAACTCTTCCAACTTACTGCACCACCATACAGAGTGAACACATACCCAGATATAGATTTGCTATCATTTGAATCAGATTAAAAACTAGAATCAGTATAACCTTTCAGTTTTAAATCAGAGCTATCATATAGTAGAAAAATATCTCTAGTTCTTCTCAAGTACTTGAGTATGTTTTTCACAGCTTCCAACGATCCTCCTCAGGATCAGCCTTTAATCTGCTTACAATGCCCAAGACATAAGCCACATCAGATCTAGTACATAACATAGCATACATAATTGATCCTACAGCTGAAGTATAAGGAATAGAACTCATTCTATTTCTTTCTTCAGGTGTCTTAGGAGACATCTTCTTAGAGAGTTGTATGCCATGACTTATGGGTAAGTAACCTCTTTTACTTCCCTCCATGTTGAACCTCTTCAACACAAGGTAAATGTACCTAGATTGGGACAAGCCTAGCATCCTTTTTGATCTATCTCTATAGATCTTTATACCAAGTATATAGGATGCTTCACCCAACTCTTTCATGAAAAATTTTTATGATAGCCATGTCTTGACCAATTGCAACATCGAAAAACCATTTTCAATGAGCAGTATGTCGTCCACATACAAGACCAAGAAGACAACAGCACTCTCACTTGTCTTCTTGTACACACAAGGTTCATCCATATTTTTGATAAAGCCAAACGATTTGACTGTCTCATCAAAATGGATGTTCCAGCTCTTCGATGCTTGTTTTAATCCATAAATGGATCTATTCAGCTTGCATACCTGATTTTTTCTCTCACTAGAGATAAATCTCTCTGACTGAGTCATATAGACTTCTTCTTCAAGATTTTCATTGAGAAAGATAGTCTTGACATCTATCTGCCAGATCTCATAGTCATAGTATGCTGCAATAGCAAGCATTATCCGAATTGACTTGAGCATGGCTACCGACGAAAAAGTTTCTTCATAATCAATACCTTATTTTTATCTGAAATCTTTTGCCACTAGCCTGACCTTATAGATCTCTACTTGGCCATCTGCTCCAATCTTTCTTTTGAAGATCTATTTGCAGCCTATTGGGGTCACACCCGCAGGTGCATCAACCAAAGTCCAAACTTGGTTGGTAAACATAGAGTCCATTTCAAATTTCATGGCATTGAGCCATTTGTCAAAGTCACTACTCATGACAGCTTCCGAATAGGTCATGGGATCATCATTTTGAAGATGTGGGATGTATTGTCATTCTCAATGACAAATTCATACCTGAGTGGTACATTACGTACTCTACTTGATCTTCGAAGAGGAGGTGCGTGTAGTGACTATGCCTCAACAATGGGCATATCTGGTTGAAAATCAGTTTGTGAATCTTGGATGGGTTGTAGGTTTTGAACTTCCATAAGTTTAACAGACCTCCCACTGCCTCCTTCTTGGATAAATTTTTTCTCTAAGAAAATGGCATGCCTATCAATAAACACCTTTTATTGAGTAGGGTGATAGAAGTAGTATCCAATACTCTCCTTGGGATAACCCATAAATCTGTATTTTTCTGATCTAGCATCCAGCTTATATCCATCAATATTTTTCACATAAGTCAGACAACCCTAAATCTTAAGATGCTTAAGATTGGATCTTTTTTCTTTCCATATCTCATATGGAGTACTAGAAATAGATTTGAAAGGCACTTAATTTAAGACATATGCTGTAGCCTCGAGAGCATATCTCCAGAAGGATATCGGAAGATCCGTGAAATACATCATGGACCGCACCATATCTAATAGGGTGTGATTCTTCTTTTTCATAATTTTATTTAATTATGGAGTATAAGGAGGTATCCATTGAGAGAGTATTCTATTTTATTTTAAATAATCGAGAAACTCACTAGATAAGTACTCTCCTCCTCGATCAGATCGAAGAGTTTTAATACTTTTACCAGTTTGTTTTTCAACTATTCTTTGATACTCTTTAAATTTATCAAAGGCTTCAGATTTGTATTTCATTAAATACACATATCCAAATCTAGACTTATCATTAGTAAATATGATGAAGTAAGAGTATCTATCTCTGGCTTGAGTCGACATTGGACTACAAACATAAGTATGTATAAGATCCAATATGTCACTCGCCCTTTCTCTATGTCCAGTAAATAGAGTCTTGGTTATTTTTTTATGAGACAAGATCCACAAGTTTCATATGATTCATAATCATAAGGATCAAAAAATTTATCTTTGTATAACTTGTTAATTTTTGCCTTATTTATATGACCAAGTCGGCAGTGCCAGAGGTATGTAGCATTCACATCCTTTTTTTTTCTTTTCTTCATATTATCAATATGAAGTATATTATCATTAAGTGAAAGAAACAAAAGACCATTATCAATATAAGTACTTCCATAATATTCATTCAAAAAATATATAGAACAACCATAGTTCTTTGCTTTTATTTCAAAATCTTGTTTCAATAATAATAGTATAAAAATAATATTTCTAAAAATATTAGGGATATAATAATAGGTCTTTAGTTCCAAAATTTTACCCAAAGACAACTTCAAAACCTGATTCCTATGGCTTCGGTCTGAATGGACTCTCCACTAGCATCAAATTGCTCGAAGTCACCTTTATTCAAACTCTTTATTTCTTACAGATGCTGCAATGATTTGCAAAGATGTGAGCCACAGGTGGTATCTAATACCCAAGAATCTAAAAATAAAGTATTTAATGATAAGTTAGTTTGTATCATATATAAACCTTTAGCAACATTTACTGGTTTTACGGTTGCAAGGTATTCCTTATAATTTTTCTTTCAGTGGCCCTCCTTGCCATAGTGATAGCATGTACCTTTGGCAAAGACCTTCTTCACCTTTTTCTTAGAGATACCAGCCTTAGGGTTCATCTTTTTCTTAGAACCTTTCTTGCCTTTTTTCTTGTTGATCTTATCAACAAGAAGTATCAGAGCTTTTTTACCCTTGAAATGGCTCTTTGCTGTTTTCAACATGTTCAGTAGCTCAGACAAGCTAGTGTTCAGTTTGTTCATATAATAATTTATGACAAATTGAGAGAAGAAGTTGGGAAGAGACTGCAGGATCAAATCCTGGCTCAGTTCACCTTCCATGATAAAGCTCAGTTGTCCCAGACGAATGAACAAATCAATCATCTTCAGGACATGCATTTGCATAGAGGTGCCTTCAGTCATGCGGGTATGGAATAACTGCTTAGATATCTCATATCTAGCATTCTACTTTATTCCCCATATAACTCCTTAAGATTAAAGAGTATAGAGAGAACATCCATGTCCTCGTGCTGTCTCTAAAGCTCGTTGCTCATCGAGGCAAGCATGATGCATTTGACAGTCACACTGTCCTCTTTTCACATCTTGTATGTGGCCCTTTCTTTCTCGGAAGCATCTTCTCCGATCGTATCGGGTGCAGGTGTATCCAGAATGTAGGAGATTTTCTCCTGAGTGAGAACTATTCTCAAGTTTCTTAACCAGTTGATGTAGTTAGGTCTGGTCAATTTGTTTGCATTTAGTATGCCCCTAAATGATAGTGAGGATGCCATATGTGTAGTTAATCTATAATAACAAGAATATAATATAAGCGGACAACTCATAATGACATGCACAACTAGATTAAGACTTTTGTTTAATTGTATCTCTCACTATTTTATCGAACTTTATAGCCCTTAAGTATAAAAATTGAGAAACATACTAATATTTTTTAGTAGGGTTGAGATCCCTATTCCTCACAAACATCTTGTGGATAGCACAACAAGCATTCATGAGTTCAATAATAGATAACACTTTACCAATTGTACTTATACAATTCTCAATATTTTTTTCTCTGACCTCTAGATCACATATAATCTTGTGGATAGCACAACAAACTATGGTGTTCTAGTTAAGTTAACCCTTCAATCTCATATGGTCATACTTAAACAATACTGTCCTTGTGGATAGCACAATAAAATAGTACTATTCAAATATGCCATAAGCATCAATATGTACTTGATCAACATCATATCAATTTCTATAGTAAGCCTTATGGATAGCATAACAAGCTCACTAAGATCTTGACATACTCTATTCATCAAGTTTGAAAGAAGGCCCTTGTAGTGTCATATCACTAATCAAAGTCCAAAATTCAATAAGACCAAATTGACCAGGTCAGTAGGTAAGAGGCTCCCCGTAGTTTTCTTAGACACCAACAAAGTTGGCTAGGCCAGCATACGGATCTAATTAGAAAATCACCTTTCATACTTTCCTCGAGACCAATTGATCTAATGAATTCAATATTTGAATTGAAAATAAATTCCGACATTACAATTTAATATAATTTTTAAGAGGATCTTTGAACTGGTCTCAGCACATCCTAACTACAACTACATAAAATGTGCTAAACATATTATGTAATTCGACATGCATCTACAAGTCATATAGCAATCATAAAATCATGCCAAAAAAGTATATAAGGGTGCAAAAGAAGACATAACATATGTCAAGCATATCCAAAATAAGCAAACCTTAATCATATTAGGCATGCATAACATCCTTAACCATAAATTGATTTAAGCATCAAGCTACCATGATAATATAAATTTCAAATTATTATAAATTTATAAATTTAATAATTAAAATTTAAGTTCATGGTTCTTATAAAGTCAAAAATAATTTTTTGATTTTAAAGATCGATGCTAAAAATCGAAGCAATATTTTTGGCAATATATGAATAAGAACAATTATACGCTACAACTTTGTACTTGTTTGATCGAATCTAACAAGGGTGGCTCTAATACCACTATTGAGTTTCAACCATGCAGTAAAAATTGATTTTTAAAATTTAAAAACTAAATAAGTCAATAGTCTTAATAGTTAAAACTATCGAGTCAAAATCCAAACCCTAGAATCATCTTGTCGATGTCGATCAAAACAAAACAAGCATGCAAAGGGATAGAATTTTTAAATTGGTTTATTGGATAAGCCAAATGCAAAGAAAAACTAGTCCTAGTTTAATTAGGACTTGGGTCAACCTAATTTTTAATTCGATTAAAAAATTAAAATAGATTTAAATCTAATTTTATCTGATTAAATAAGATTCTTAATTTGATTAAGATCTATTTTAATTAGGTTGATTTGGTTTTGATTTGATTTGATTTGAGAAACCAAATTTGAACAAGTCATAGATTGAATCCTAGTAAGACTAGGATTCCACCTTGCACCACCTTAGCCCCCCACGCCCACTCTCTCTTATTTTGTGTGACAAAACCATCTCTCCCAGGCTTTCACGCACACCCAAAGCTTTTCACTCTTTCTCTCTTACATGGAATGTGGTTGTGGACCAAGTCAAAGTAGGAATTAGTTTGGATTTCAAATTCTATAAGATAGAATTTTAAAAAACCAAAACTCTTTCCTTATGGCACTAATTTTACTCAAATTTTTTTTGAGATTTTTATGGATTTTATGGCACATATTATACACCCTTTTTTGGTGGTTCATGGTAGAAAAATAAGGAGGGGATACCCAAGAGTTGGGCACCACTTGTCTTGCCCTGTTTGGATTTTTCTTGACTAGATATTTGACCTAGACAAAGATTCTTCATATCTTATTATTAAAGATGAATTTATTCTTGAAATTTTTGTGGATTATAAAACATTGAGAAGCCTTTGGGGTGTGTAAAAATTAGGGAGAAAAAATATAGGAGCATGGAGATATAATGGACACAAAACTAAGTGTTTGGGTTAGAGCAAAGAGAAGAAGAAGAGGGTCTTCTTCTAGGGTTGCTGAGTTCACCTCTTCTCTTCCTCCATCTGTGAGTTGTCTGAGAGTTTCTCATATCTAAAACTCCTTCTCTTACTTCTCATCTTTGAAAGAGTCTAAATCAAGAAGAAGGAGGCATCTGATCGACCATCGAAGAAGGATCAGCACAGTACTAGCATACTGTGCTGATTTCCTGGACCAAAACTTCTGATTGTAATTCAAGGGCTCGTGTGGATGACTCCTAGAGGCCGAACATGTGTGCAGCTTGCAACATCATCCTCAAGTCCGGATCAGCAAAGTTAGAACGTCTAACTTGCAAGGTAATAGATCTGATCTATTATATTTTACATACATTAGATGTAGTATAGAAACATGTTGATATGATCAACATGTAGTCCTTGCTCTTCATATTTTAATTTCTAATTTAATGTCATATAATAATCATATAATAGGATCTTAGATCTAAAAATTTTCTAGTTTTATAAGATAAATTTTGATTTATTTTAGTCTTTCGCTGCCTGATCTTGAAAAAGTTTCAAGATCTAACCCTGAAACCCTAGATCTGGTTCCTTCAATTGGTATCAGAGCCTGGGTTGTTTATTACATGATTATTTATACATGCTTAGATTATTTCTTAGATTAGATCTAATTTATAATCTGATTGTTAAAGCTAAAATTAAAATTTTTAGATCAATCACGAACTGTAGGTTGTCCTGCTGTAAGGTTTACTCCTTACAGTGTAAAGGTTGTCCTAGTTCGTGTAGATCTATCTTTAATCATAAATTTGTTAGATATGATCTAGATTAAATTTTTAATTTATTAGATTTAAAAAATATTTAAATCTAAAATAAAATCTCTTTGTTAATAATTCTCGCATAAAGAACCATCATATATTTATCTGGAAATTTTATGCAGTTTAAAGTTGAAATTATTTCAATTACATGAACCTGTTTAGATTAGATCTAAAGTAGTTTCATACTTATTTCACTTACATTTTGATTATAAATCAAACATGCAACTTGGTTGGTAGAACCATGTTATAAAAATATTTTATAAACATAAAAATTATTTTTGAAAAGCCGAACCCCAACCCTTAGCCCAAAACTTAATTGAGAATTAAGAAGTTGTTTGATTAGGTTCTAGGATTGTGAATTAAAGAACCTAAGACACAAACCATAATACATTGGGTTAATGGGTTAGTAAAAATTAGGTCTATTAGTTGGGTTAGACCTAAGATTAGATTAAAGATGGACTTAATTAGAGAATTGACTAAATCTAATCAATTATTGTCTTAGATTAGGTCAAGGATTTTTAGATCAATTACAATAGTTGTAGTTGGTCAAGTCCATGTCTTTAACGAGAACCAAATGGACTTGATTCTTGGCTAAGTGGTCTAGTATGAACTGTTAGGTTGATCTAATCAAAACTAATTAAACTAGTTGGTGTCTAAGGTAAACCAAACCGATGATTTTTATTTGGCAGCCCGCTTACCTGACCATTTCTGATGGTGTCTAAGGCAAGCTTTGGCAGACCCTCCCACCAATCGAACTTACCTGCTCTCTTGGTGAAATTATATTTTGATCGGATCACTTGACTATTCGAGCTGACCCATGTCAGCTAGGTAAATTAGTATGACTGATTTAGGTGCTCCTAGACCAGCCCTTTTAATGGTCTCCCTTAAGCTGACTTGGTGAAGCCAATGGGAGGATCATGATAAGCTGGTTCATCTGACCTCTTCCTCTAAATCAATTAAATCTTTCAAAATTATTAGATCCTTAAAATAAAATAGTTATGGTGATAACTAGATCATAGCCTCCCATTAAGTGGATGATAATGGGTCCATCAATTGGATAATCATTGGAGGCCCAAAGGCCTGGTGCTTATCAACTGATAGAATTATCATTCATAATATGATTTCTTGACTGCATCTTTCTAAATGGTGGTTAGGTTAGCCAACCAAAGTTGAGCCTAATCATTCATTGGCTAGATAGGCCAAGTATGGTCATGTTAATGGTTAGACCTAACTAGACCTTTTCAGTGGAGGCCAAAGCCTACTGATTAGGGACTGGGGCAAAATTAAAATTATTAAAAATTATTTAGAGAAATAATTGGTTATGAACCTACCCTTAGATGTACATGGGTTGACCAACCAAAGTTGGGCTTGTGTGTAGTCTAAGTGGATTCTAGTACCCACTAAATAATTAGGGTAATTCCTCGAATTGGAGGTAGAGGCTACCAATTCGAATAAAATAGTGGGAGAAACCTTTTAATTAAAGTCCAAATCTTTAGGTTTAATGAATCAATTACTAATTAGGTTTTGATTTTTTTTTAGCAGATATGGCCACTTTCCTATCGCTTCGATCATTATTGGACAATGATAAGTTGGTGGGACCCAACTTCGGTAGCTGGTACCGAAAGTTAAAGATAGTCCTGGAGCATAGATAGTCCTGGAGCATGAACGGATCCTATATGTGATAACGGATCCAACACCTAAAGAGCCAGCTGTCAATACATGTGGAATAGTCAGAGATACTTACCAGAAGTGGCTCAGTGATCGGATCACGGTGCGCTATATCATGCTGGCTGCCATGAGCAACGAGTTCAATCGTAGATTTGAGACAGCTCAGCCAAAGGACATACTTCATGTGTTGGAGGATGCCTTTAGCACATCCGATGACACGGAGAGGCACAAGACTAGTTGTGCCATCTTCAATGCCAAAATATGGAATGGTGCTTCTGTCACTGATCATGTATTATACATGATCAAGCTGATGGAGCATTTGAGCAAGCTCGGCTTTTCCTTGCATGAGCAACTTGGAAAAGATGCAATACTGAACTCGCTGCCCAAGTCTTATCTCCCATTCCTCACTCATTATAGAATGACAAAGCCTGAAGTAAACTACCACGGGTTACTAGGGTTGCTTCAGAACTTTGAGAAGGATCACCAACTCCACAAGGAGTCGGTGAACTTAGTGGGAGGTTCACCTTCTGGTTCTCGACCCTTTAAGAAAGGGAAGAAGAACAAGAAGAAGAAAGTGAAGAAGGTGCAAGTTCAGGTCGGGACATCAGTGCAGGGTCAGATCAGAAAGATCAAGCTCAATAAGAGTCAAGCTGAATTCTTTTTTCGCAAGAAGCGGGGGCACTGGAAGAGGAACTATCCTCATTATATTACCTCCCTGGATCCGAACAGATAGAGAAAGAAGCAAGCAGTTGCTGGCAAGGTATTTATATGATAACTCCTTTCAATTTTTCTATTTGTGATATAACTGACTGGGTATTGGATACCGATAGCTTTTACCATATTTATAATTTATTGCAGGGGTTGCAGGTCAATAGGAGATTCGAGCAAGGCGAGAGGTTCCTGAACGTCGGAGATGGAAGACCAGTTCCAGTTCTAGCATTAGAAATCTTGAAACTTGTATTTGAGTCCCATACCGTTGTTCTTAATGATTGTCATTTCTGTCTCAATTTCTTTTTAAATATTATTTCTGTAGGCCTTCTGACCAAAAATGATTATAAAATTTAAATAAAGAAACAAGTTTGTAATATCATTATGAATGGTGTTACTATTTTTTGTGGACATTTGAACAATGGTGTGCATATGTTATCACAACCTGTTAACGTAGTCCATTCTATTGGCAAGCACCCTAGATTAGATAGTGTATCAGATATCTACTTATGGCACTATAGACTAGGTCATATAAACAAGAACAGGATAAATAGGTTGACTCAAGAGGGAATCCTCGAAGTCAGTGATTGTGAATCACTTCCAACCTGTGAGTCCTATCTTCTTGATAAAATGACCAAGTCACCTTTTATTGAAAAAGGTGAGAGAGCTACTGAGCTCTTGGGCCTAGTATATACTGATGTATGGGGGCTCATGAGCATAAATGCTAGAGGTGGATATTTCTACTTCATCACTTTCACGGATGATCTACCCAGATATGGATATGTTTATCTGATGAAACATAAGTCGAATTCATTTGAAATATTCAAACGATTCCAAAGTGAAGTAGAAAAACAAACTGGGAAGAGTATTAAAACTCTTCGGTCTAACTGAGGAAGAGAATATCTTTATGGTGAGTTTCTCACATATCTAGGAGAGAATGGAATTCTCTTCCAATAGACTCCTCCAGGAACACCACAGCATAATGGTGTGTCTGAAAGGAGAAATTAGACTCTGTTAGACATGGTCTGATCCATGATGGATTTTGCCAGCTTGTCGATATCCTTCTGGAGATATGCACTCGAATCGGCCTATTATCTATTAAATAGGGTTCCAAGTAAGTCTTAAGACTCCATATGAGATATGGACAGGGCGTAAGCCAGTACTTTCACACCTTAGGGTCTGGGGGTGTTCGACCTATGTCAAACGGTTAGTTATAGATAAACTTGGACCTAAGTCTGATAAATGCACATTCATAGGGTACCCCAAAGAGACCAAAGAAATTTTTTCTACCATGCTGATGAACAAAAGGTGTTCGTCAGCCTTAAGGCAATTTTTTAGAAAAAGAGTTCCTTGGTGAAGGAACTGTTGCCTCTAAGGTTAAACTTGATGAAGTTCAATAGGTAGAAGGACCGACACCAATAGCTGAACCTGAGTTGGATTTGATTAGATCAGATCCAAAGCCCAATGTACCTGCACCATTAAGACGATCCGATAGAGTACCGCATCAACCGGACAGATACTATGATTTCTTGGTCCAAGATGGTGATCCCATCAAACTCGTTGAGAATGATGAGGATCCGATCACTTATATGGATGCAATGTAGAGACCTGATTTCAAGAAATGGCTTGAAGCCATGAAATCCAAATGGAGTCCATGAAGGTCAACGATGAATGGACATTGGTTGATCCACTTGAAGGGGTTAAACCCATTGGGTGTAAATGGGTCTTCAAAAGAAGAGGGGTGCAGATAAAAGGTGGAGACCTATAAAGCCCGTCTGGTTGCCAAGGGATATCGTCAACATTATGGTATTGACTATAACGAGATGTTCTCCCCTGTGGCAATGCTCAAATCTATTCGGATAATGCTTGCAATAGCTGCCCATCTAGATTATGAGATCTGGCAGATAGATGTAAAGACAGCTTTCCTAAATGGAGAGCTGATCGAAGAGGTGTATATGATACAACCTGAGGGGTTTACATCCACAGATGAGTCCAAGGTGTGCAAGCTTCAGAGATCCATTTATGGATTGAAGCAAGCTTCTCGGAGTTGGAACATGCATTTTGATAAGGTGATCAAAATGTATGGCTTCATTAAGAATGGAGAAGAGCCCTGCATCTATAAATGGGCAAATGGTCTAGTTGTGTATTCTTTATCTTGTTCGCAGATGACATTCTCTTAATCGGGAATGACATCCCCGTACTATAGGAATAAAAGTTTGGTTGTCATCGAGTTCTCCATGAAGGACTTCAGTGAAGCATCCTACATCTTAGGGATAAAGATCTAAAGGGATAGATCTAAAAGGATGCTTGGATTATTCCAGTCCACGTACATAGACACTGTGCTAAAGAGATTCAGCATGGAGAATTTCAAGAAGGGCTATCTATCGATAGGCCATGAAATTTCTCTCTCTAAGAAGGATTGTCCAACAACTCCTGAAGAGAGAGAGCATATGAGTAAAGTCCCATATGCTTCGACCATGGGATCTATCATATACGCCATGACATGTACAAGGCCAGATGTGGCATACTCACTAGGAGTAGTGAGTAGATACCAATCTAATTCTGGAGAAAACCACTGAAAAGTGGTTAAAGCCATCCTTAAGTATTTGAGAAATACTAAGGACCAATGGTTGGTTTATGACGAGTCAGATCTGAAACTTGTGGGTTCACAGACTCCAGCTTTCAATTTAACCATGATGACAGCAGAAGTGTGTCGGGTTATATCTTTACTCTGAATGGTGGAGCCATCTGCTAGAAGAGTTTCAAGCAGCATACTGTGGTAGACTCTATTTATGAGGCAGAGTACATCGCAGCATCGGATGCTATGAAAGAAGCTGTGTGGCTGAAAAAATTCATCGAGCTCGGAGTAGCACCCTCCATCGATGATCTGATTTTGCTCTACTGCGACAGCACTAGTACCATTGCTTAAGCGAAGGAACCCAAAGCACACCAGCAGACGAAGCATATTTTGTACCGTTCCACCTGATCCGAGAGATCGTGGATTGAGGTGACGTCGATCTTCAGAAGATCGATGGAAAGGAGAACCTGGCGACCCCTTCACTAAAGCCCTGATGAAAAAGAGTTCGACAACCACAAGTCGAAGATGGGTATTAGATACTGTGCTGAGTGGCTTTAGAACAAGTGAAAGTTATTGAAAAATATATCTCAAAAGCCAATCGTCAACTTGTTGATGGTTGAGCAACCTTGTATTGTAATTGATTTGTTCATAAATAAAATATATTTTTGCATTTTCATCATAAGTTTTCATCTTCTAATGAACTCCATTGTTGTGATGAAGTCCTTAGGACTATTTAGGTTCGATAAAGAGAGATTAATCATTAGTCGTTAAAACTGTTTACGACCAAATGATAGGCTGTTAATAAAATGATAGCTTCTATCGAGCATAAGTCGCTGTAGGCCATATGGGTTGGTTGTCCTCTTAACCAAAGAGTGTGGAGATACTGGTATGGCATACAGGTGAGATGTAAGGTACATCATCATTGAACGTGACCAACTCCAGAGCATTCTGCTGTTGAGAATGTCTCTGATGGGATATAGGTATAAGTATCCTTAGACCTGAGATCGTCTCAGTGACTTGCAAGAAACTCACTGTGCTTTGGTACTGGACTAACTGAATTTCTAATTCAGTGACGAAAGGCTTTTGGGCACAGTCAAGTACTTGTGAAGTCAGAGTATGATCAAGATGGGATTGACCACTCCAATAGTTGGAGAAGAATGAGTCGCTGTATTTCAATTTAGCAAAATCTTGGCCAGGGTAATCCATCAGATGGATTTGATATTTTAAAATACAATGTGGATAACCTGATCAGAGTTGACAGTTGAACTCTGAGTATCCTATGGGCATTTTGGTCAAGGGGATGAATTATATGAAAACTATATCCGCATGGGTTCTAAAGATGTTGTTCTACACATTCGACCTATCGACCGTCGGTACCATTGCTAGATGGTCACTTCGATTGGTACAAAATTTATTCCTGTACCCAACTTAGGTTCAGACCTATAAGGTCACATACAATAGAGTTCACATCTGATCGGATAGTTGATCAATGATTAACAATCGTTCAAGGATTAAATAATCAATACGATTGACACTTAACCTAATACAAGTGTTGCAGGAGGATCGATTAGCAATTTGATTGCTAATTGACTTAATTTGATTAAGCTAATGGGCTGAGATTAAGTCTAATTGAATATGATTTAATTATATTTGATTTGGGTTGATTGGATTGTTGCTCCTTGAATTGATTTTGATGATTACAAAGCATTTGAGGGGGTTACTAATGATTTTAGCTTGAAAAAAGATTTATTGTATTTCAGGGGCAAAATCGTAATTTTATAAGTTCTGATTCGGAAGCCTCAAGAGCAAGAGCAGAAGATTTGTAATCTATTGAAGAGAATTTCAATATTTTTGGATGTATATTTTAAAAAAAAATCATGTTTATAAATTTGAGTCGACCCCATGAGTCGACTCATGGCAAAAAGGGCTGAACGGCACACTAATTTTTTGGCTGGCATACTCTGTGAGTCGACCCATGAGTCGACCCCTGTACATGAGTTGACCCTATGAGTCACCTTATTGCTGTGTAGGCTAAAATTACAGAACAGTCATTTTCTATTTTGTGCCACAGAAGTCGATCCCATGAGTCGACTCATGAGCATGAGTCAACCCTATGAGTCGACCCCTGCGACGAAAAAACTCCACAACGGTTAGTTTTCAGCTCATTTTAACTGTATTTTAATGGCCCAGATTACTCTCCACCATCATTTGAAGTTATAAAAGGCACTTAAAAAGGGAATCAACAAGGTTTTGAAAAGGTTCTTCAAGCATTCATTTCAATCCTAAGCAAGAGCCCTCTTAAAAGTTCAAGAAGCTTTTATTTCAAGTTCACCAACCTCTCAAGAGCTCATTCAAGTCTTCAACCACTTTGAAAAAATCAGAAGAGCTTCGTTCTTATTGTGTAAAGTATATTAAAGCTTTATTTGCTCATTAAAGGAGCACATCTGTATTTCTGTGTGATTAACTGCTATACTCTATTTTGAGTTGATATTTTATTTTGGAAGGATTCCAAAATGTGGAAAGATTGATCCGAACATTGATTCAATTGTATTGGTTGGCTTATATCCAAAAAATAAGTTTCTAGCTTGAATAGCTAGAGTCAGAGTTTCTGACATTGTATTCAGTTTGAATACGGATTAGTGGATTTGAATTCTCAGTAGGAGCTTGGGGAGTGGATGTAGGTGCAAGATTGGCACCGAACCACTATAAATTTTTTTGTTTGTGTTGTGCTTACTTGCTCTCTTTTTAAATTTTTTATCTTTTTGCATTCTTACATCCAACTTCTACATCTTGCATAAATTTCACTCTCCACATTTATCCTGCTCTTTGTTAAACAATCCTCATAGTTGTAAGTTAATTTTAAATTTTTAAAAACCTAATTTACCCCCCCTCTTGGGTTGCATAGCTGGGCAACAAGTGGTATCAGAGCTTGGTGCTTTAGCCCTACTTTGATTTAACCATCAAAGAGCTAAAGATCTATGGCAACTCAAGTTGGCACTTCACTAGCCGAGGGGCAGTCCACAAACCAACCTCCACTTTTCAATGGGTCAAATATACCTATTGAAAGTCAGATAAAAATTTTATTCAAGTACTTGACTATATATGTAGAGTATCATAGTAAATGGACCACATACACCCACTAAAATAATTGATGGTGTGGAATCAACTAAACTCGAAAAAGAATGGGATGAGGTTGATAAGAAAATGGCTCAACTAAATGCTAAAGCCATGAATATTTTATATTGTACTCTAGATGCTAATAAATTCAATCATATTTCAACATGCATGTCAGCTAAAAAATATGGGATAGATTAGAAGTAACTCATGAAAAAATAATCAAGTGAAGGAATCAAAAATTAACATGCTTGTGCATAAATATAAACTTTTTAAAATGGAGCATGATGAATCAATAACTAAAATATTTACTCATTTTACTGATATTATTAAGGTCTAAAATATCTTGGTAAGTCTTATTCTAACAGTGATCTCATGAGAAAGATTCTTAGATCTTTACCAAGAACTTGGGAGGTAAAGTGACAGCAATCCAAGAAGCCAAAGATCTAAATATCCTATCCTTGGAGGAGCTTCTAGGATCACTAATGACACATGAGCTAAGCATAAACAACACCAAGAAGAAGATGTCAAAAAGAAGAGGATAATCGCCCTCAAATCCACTGCTCAACCTGATAAAGAATTCGATGATACAGAAAATGAAGAGCAGGATGAAGAAATGGCCCTCATTATTAGAAGGTTTAAGAAATTTTTGAAGAAAAGAAAATAAAGAATGAGGAAGAGGCCACCTACAAAAGGAGAACATAGCAAAGAGAAGGATAAGGAGCAACCCCTTATTTGTTATGAATGCAAAAACCGAAACACTTTAAGTCTGAATGCCCATAACTGAAGAAGGGTCCCAAGAAGTACAAGAAGAAGGCCATGATGGCTACATAGAGCGAAAGTGATGAGTCAAGCTCCGAAGAAGAAGACTCAAATGAACAAGCCAACTTATGCCTTATGGCATATGAAAATGAGGTAAATACTAAAACCCCTATTGACTTTACCTTTGAAGAACTTCATGAAGCTTTTTATGATCTAATTGATGAACTAAAGAAGCTGGGGGTAAAGAACAAATAATTAAAATCAAAGAATCAATCTTTACTAAAAGAAAATGAGAGTATTTCAAATGAAAAATTAATCATGTCTCAAGAAAATTTGAACTTAAAAAATGAGATTGCAAGTTAAAACCAATGGTTGAAAAGTTTACTTTAAGTTTAAATAAACTTCACATGATACTTGACAATCAAAAGGCCATTTATGATAAAATCAGTCTTGGATATAATCCTTTAAAGAAATAGAAATTTCTGAAAATATTTTTGTAAATCATCATACAACAAGTTTTTAAATATAACTTACTTTAAATGTGGTAGAGTAGGATACAAATCCTATTCATATTTTTCTAACAAATCTAAAATTTCAATGTAAAAAAAATTTGGGTTTCAAAAAGAACCATTATGACTAACCAAAAAGGATCCAAAAAAATTAGGGTACCTAAATCAAAACTTGACTCTTATGTGTAGGTGTGTCTTGCATCCCAAGGAGCAAACCAAAAATGGTATCTTGATAGCGGGTGCTCAAGATATATGACAGGTGATGAATCTCAATTCATCACACTTGATGCTAAAAATAGAGGGATGGTCACTTTGGAGATAATGGCAAAAAAAGATCATCAGTATAGGTAATATTGGTATCACTCCCTCCAAGTATATTGAAAATATTTTATTAGTAGATAGTTTAAAATATAATTTATTAAGTATCAGTCAATTTTGTGATAAAAAATATAAAGTCATTTTTGAATCTTCAGTTTGCATTGTAACTAGTCCTATTAATGAAGGCATTAAATTTGTTGGGCATAGACATGATAATATTTATATGGTAGATTTGAACGATCTTTCCAAAATAAACATGCAATGCCTAGTAGCCTTGAATGCCAAGATTAATGAGACTAGTTGGTTTTGGCTTCGTAGGCTTGCACATATTAGCATGCATTCACTTTCAAAATTTATTAAAAAAGAATTAGTTATCAGCTTACCCAAATTGAATTTTGAAAAGAATAGAATTTGTGATGCATGCCAAATGGGTAAACAAACACGAGTCTCATTCAAATCTAAAAATATTATTTTAACTTCTAGGCCATTAGAACTATTGCACATGGACTATTTGGATCCACTAGAACTACTAGTCTAGGTGGAAAATGATATGGTTTTGTAATTATTGATATTTCTCTATTTTACATGGGTCTTCTTTTTGGCACATAAGGATAAAACTTTTCATATTTTCTTAAAATTTTATCGAAAAGTCATAAATAAAAAAGATTTTTTAATTCAAAATATTCGAAGTGATCATGGAATCAAATTTGAAAATAAGATTTTGAAAAGTTTTGTGATGAAAAAGGTATTGACCATAATTTTTCAGCACCTAGGACACCCCAACAAAATGAGATAGTAGAAAAAAAAAATAGAATCCTTGAAGAAATGGCCCATACCATGCTATGTGAAAGCAACCTTCTAAGATATTTTGGGTGGAAGTAATTAACACAACATGTTATATATTAAATCATGCTTTAATTAGATTAATTTTAAAGAAAACCCTTATGAGCTTTGGAAAGAAAGAAAACCAAACATTGCATATTTTCATTTTTTGGTTGTGATGTTTTTTTTGAACAATGGTAAAGAAAGACTAAGAAAATTTGATGCTAAATCTGATGAAGTAATTTTTCTTGGTTACTCCTCTTCTAGCAAACTTTTAGAGTTTTCAACAAAAGAACTTTAATAGTAGAGGAGTCAATACATGTCATTTTTTATGAAACTAACGATCTTCCTTCAAGGAAGAATGAAAGTATTGATGATGCAGATTTTCTTATAGAAGGGATGAAGGAATCACTCTAAAAGACTCAACCATTCAAGATGATGAAGAACATGAAGACAAACAGGATGAGGAAGGTGAAGAACAACAAGAACAACCTCAAGTATAAATGATCTACTCAAAGAATGGAGGTATGATCACAATCACCCCAAGAAACTAATCATTGGTGATCCTACACATGGTGTAAGAACTCGCACTTACTTAAAGATACATTCAATCATTTTAAAGATACATTCAATATTTTGCTTTTGTCTCTCATCTTGAACCTAAAACATAGATGAAGTTGAAAAAGATTATAATTGGATAAATGTAATGCAAGAAGAATTTAATCAATTTGAAAGAAATAATGTATAGACTTTAGTTTTAAGACCTAAAATTATTCAATAATTGACACAAAATGGGTATACAGGAATAATTAGATGAACATAGAAATGTGATAAGAAATAAAGCGAGATTAGTTGCAAAAGATTATAATCAAGAAGAAGGAATTGATTTTGATGAGACCTTTGCATCTGTTGCTAGATTAAAAGCAATTAGACTTCTACTTGCATATGCTTGCTTTATGAATTTTAAGTTATTCCAAATAGATATCAAAAGTTTTTTTCTAAATCGATATATTACTGAAAAAGTTATATAGAACAACCTCCAGATTTTGAAAATCATGTTTTTCTAATCATATTTTTAAATTAAACAAAGATTATATGGTTTGAAACAAGCACCTAGGGCTTGGTATGAAAGGCTAAGCAAATTTCTGCTTAATAATAATTTTTCAAGAGAAAATTAGACACAACCTTTTTCATTAAAGAAATCAAAATAATATATTAGTTATACAAATATATATTGATGACATTATTTTTGGATCCACTAAT
>NC_025999.2:33792573-33806120 GCF_000442705.2 Elaeis guineensis | reverse complement strand
GAGGATCGATTAGCAATTCGATTGCTAATTGACTTAATTTGATTAAGCTAATGGGCTGAGATTAAGTCTAATTGAATATGATTTAATTATATTTGATTTGGGTTTGATTGGATTGTTGCTCCTTGAATTGATTTTGATGATTACAAAGCATTTGAGGGGTTACTAATGATTTTAGCTTGAAAAAGATTTATTGTATTTCAGGGGCAAAATCGTAATTTTATTAAGTTCTGATTCGGAAGCCTCAAGAGCAAGAGCAGAAGATTTGTAATCTATTGAAGAGAATTTCAATATTTTTGGATGTATATTTTAAAAAAAAATCATGTTTATAAATTTGAGTCGACCCCATGAGTCGACTCATGGCAAAAAGGGCTGAACGGCACACTGAATTTTTTGGCTGGCATACTCTGTGAGTCGACCCCATGAGTCGACCCCTGTACATGAGTTGACCCTATGAGTCAACCTTTATTGCTGTGTAGGCTAAAATTACAGAACAGTCATTTTCTATTTTGTGCCACAGAAGTCGATCCCATGAGTCGACTCATGAGCATGAGTCAACCCTATGAGTCGACCCCTGCGACGAAAAAACTCCACAACGGTTAGTTTTCAGCTCATTTTAACTGTATTTAATGCCCAGATTACTCTCCACCATCATTTGAAGTTATAAAAGGCACTTAAAAAAGGGAATCAACAAGGTTTTGAAAAGGTTCTTCAAGCATTCATTTCAATCCTAAGCAAGAGCCCTCTTAAAAGTTCAAGAAGCTTTTATTTCAAGTTCACCAACCTCTCAAGAGCTCATTCAAGTCTTCAACCACTTTGAAAAAATCAGAAGAGCTTCGTTCTTATTGTGTAAAGTATACTTAAAGCTTTATTTGCTCATTAAAGGAGCAACATCTGTATTTCTGTGTGATTAACTGCTATACTCTATTTTGAGTTGATATTTTATTTTGGAAGGATTCCAAAATGTGGAAAGATTGATCCGAACATTGATTCGAATTGTATTAGGTTGGCTTATATCCAAAAAATAAGTGTTCTAGCTTGGAATAGCTAGAGTCAGAGTTTCTGACATTGTATTCAGTTTGAATACGGATTAGTGGATTTGAATTCTCAAGTAGGAGCTTGGGGAGTGGATGTAGGTGCAAGATTGGCACCGAACCACTATAAATTTTTTTGTTTGTGTTGTGCTTACTTGCTCTCTTTTTAAATTTTCTTATCTTTTTGTATTCTTGTATCCAACTTCTACATCTTGCATAAATTTCACTCTCCACATTTATCCTGCTCTTTGTTAAACAATCCTCATAGTTGTAAGTTAATTTTAAATTTTTAAAAACCTAATTCACCCCCCCTCTTGGGTTGCATAGCTGGGCAACAAGTGGTATCAGAGCTTGGTGCTTTAGCCCTACTTTGATTTAACCATCAAAGAGCTAAAGATCTATGGCAACTCAAGTTGGCACTTCACTAGCCGAGGGGCAGTCCACAAACCAACCTCCACTTTTCAATGGGTCAAACTATGCCTATTGGAAAGCTCAGATAAAAATCTTTATTCAAGTACTTGACTATGATATGTAGAGTATCATAGTAAATGGACCACATACACCCACTAAAATAATTGATGGTGTGGAATCAACTAAACTCGAAAAAGAATGGGATGAGGTTGATAAGAAAATGGCTCAACTAAATGCTAAAGCCATGAATATTTTGTATTGTACTCTAGATGCTAATAAATTCAATCGTATTTCAACATGCATGTCAGCTAAAAAAATATGGGATAGATTAGAAGTAACTCATGAAAAAAATAATCAAGTGAAGGAATCAAAAATTAACATGCTTGTGCATAAATATAAACTTTTTAAAATGAAGCATGATGAATCAATAACTAAAATATTTACTCATTTTACTGATATTATTAATGGTCTAAAATATCTTGGTAAGTCTTATTCTAACAGTGATCTCGTGAGAAAGATTCTTAGATCTTTATCAAGAACTTGGGAGGTCAAAGTGACAGCAATCCAAGAAGCCAAAGATCTAAATATCCTACCCTTGGAGGAGCTTCTAGGATCGCTAATGACACATGAGCTAAGCATGAAACAACACCAAGAAGAAGATGTCAAAAAGAAGAGGATAATCGCCCTCAAATCCACTGCTCAACCTGATAAAGAATTCGATGATACAGAAAATGAAGAGCAGGATGAAGAAATGGCCCTCATTATTAGAAGGTTTAAGAAATTTTTGAAGAAAAGAAAATAAAGAATGAGGAAGAGGCCACCTACAAAAGGAGAACATAGCAAAGAGAAGGATAAGGAGCAACCCCTTATTTGTTATGAATGCAAGAAACCGAAACACTTTAAGTCTGAATGCCCATAACTGAAGAAGGGTCCCAAGAAGTACAAGAAGAAGGCCATGATGGCTACATAGAGCGAAAGTGATGAGTCAAGCTCCGAAGAAGAAGACTCAAATGAACAAGCCAACTTATGCCTTATGGCATATGAAAATGAGGTAAATACTAAAACCCCTATTGACTTTACCTTTGAAGAACTTCATGAAGCTTTTTATGATCTAATTGATGAACTAAAGAAGCTGGGGGTAAAGAACAAATAATTAAAATCAAAGAATCAATCTTTACTAAAAGAAAATGAGAGTATTTCAAATGAAAAATTAATCCTGTCTCAAGAAAATTTGAACTTAAAAAATGAGATTGCCAAGTTAAAACCAATGGTTGAAAAGTTTACTTTAAGTTTAAATAAACTTCACATGATACTTGACAATCAAAAAGGCCATTTATGATAAAATCAGTCTTGGATATAATCCTTTAAAGAAATAGAAATTTCTGAAAAATATTTTTGTAAACTCATCATACAACAAGTTTTAAATATAACTTACTTTAAATGTGGTAGAGTAGGATACAAATCCTATTCATATTTTTCTAACAAATCTAAAAATTTCAATGTAAAAAAAATTTGGGTTTCAAAAAGAACCATTATGACTAACCAAAAAGGATCCAAAAAATTAGGGTACCTAAAGTCAAAACTTGACTCTTATGTGTAGGTGTGTCTTGCATCCCAAGGAGCAAACCAAAAATGGTATCTTGATAGCGGGTGCTCAAGATATATGACAGGTGATGAATCTCAATTCATCACACTTGATGCTAAAAATAGAGGGATGGTCACCTTTGGAGATAATGGCAAAGAAAAGATCATCAGTATAGGTAATATTGGTATCACTCCCTCCAAGTATATTGAAAATATTTTATTAGTAGATAGTTTAAAATATAATTTATTAAGTATCAGTCAATTTTGTGATAAAAAATATAAAGTCATTTTTGAATCTTCAGTTTGCATTGTAACTAGTCCTATTAATGAAGGCATTAAATTTGTTGGGCATAGACATGATAATATTTATATGGTAGATTTGAACGATCTTTCCAAAATAAACATGCAATGCCTAGTAGCCTTGAATGCCAAGATTAATGAGACTAGTTGGTTTTGGCTTCGTAGGCTTGCACATATTAGCATGCATTCACTTTCAAAATTTATTAAAAAAGAATTAGTTATCAGCTTACCCAAATTGAATTTTGAAAAGAATAGAATTTGTGATGCATGCCAAATGGGTAAACAAACACGAGTCTCATTCAAATCTAAAAATATTATTTCAACTTCTAGGCCATTAGAACTATTGCACATGGACTAATTTGGATCCACTAGAACTACTAGTCTAGGTGGAAAATGATATGGTTTTGTAATTATTGATGATTTCTCTTATTTTACATGGGTCTTCTTTTTGGCACATAAGGATAAAACTTTTCATATTTTCTCAAAATTTTATCGAAAAGTCACAAATAAAAAAGATTTTTTAATTCAAAATATTCGAAGTGATCATGGAATCGAATTTGAAAATCAAGATTTTGAAAAGTTTTGTGATGAAAAAGGTATTGACCATAATTTTTCAGCACCTAGGACACCCCAACAAAATGAGATAGTAGAAAAAAAAAATAGAACCCTTGAAGAAATGGCCCATACCATGCTATGTGAAAGTAACCTTCTAAGATATTTTTGGGTGGAAGTAATTAACACGGCATGTTATATATTAAATCATGCTTTAGTTAGATCAATTTTAAAGAAAACCCCTTATGAGCTTTGGAAAGAAAGAAAACCAAACATTGCATATTTTCATGTTTTTGGTTGTTGATGTTTTATTTTGAATAATGGTAAAGAAAGACTAAGAAAATTTGATGCTAAATCTGATGAAGCAATTTTTCTTGGTTACTCCTCTTCTAGCAAAACTTTTAGAGTTTTCAACAAAAGAACTTTAATAGTAGAGGAGTCAATACATGTCATTTTTTATGAAACTAACGATCTTCCTTCAAGGAAGAATGAAAGTATTGATGATGCAGATTTTCTTATAGAAGGGATGAAGGACATCACTCTAAAAGACTCAACCATTCAAGATGATGAAGAACATGAAGACAAACAGGATGAGGAAGGTGAAGAACAACAAGAACAACCTCAAAGTATAAATGATCTACTCAAAGAATGGAGGTATGATCACAATCACCCCAAGAAACTAATCATTGGTGATCCTACACATGGTGTAAGAACTCGCACTTCACTTAAAGATACATTCAATCATTTTAAAGATACATTCAATTATTTTGCTTTTGTCTCTCATCTTGAACCTAAAATCATAGATGAAGTTGAAAAAGATTATAATTGGATAAATGTAATGCAAGAAGAATTTAATCAATTTGAAAGAAATAATGTATGGACTTTAGTTTTAAGACCTAAAAATTATTCAATAATTGACACAAAATGGGTATACAGGAATAAATTAGATGAACATAGAAATGTGATAAGAAATAAAGCGAGATTAGTTGCAAAAGATTATAATCAAGAAGAAGGAATTGATTTTGATGAGACCTTTGCATCTGTTGCTAGATTAGAAGCAATTAGACTTCTACTTGCATATGCTTGCTTTATGAATTTTAAGTTATTCCAAATAGATATCAAAAGTATTTTTTTAAATCGATATATTACTGAAAAAGTTTATATAGAACAATCTCCAGATTTTGAAAATCATGTTTTTTCTAATCATATTTTTAAATTAAACAAAGCATTATATGGTTTGAAACAAGCACCTAGGGCTTGGTATGAAAGGCTAAGCAAATTTCTGCTTAATAATGATTTTTCAAGAGAAAATATAGACACAACCTTTTTCATTAAAAGAAATCAAAATAATATATTAGTTATACAAATATATATTGATGACATTATTTTTGGATCCACTAATGAAATGAAGCGAAAATTTAGTGCAGGGGTAAAATGGTAATTTTAAAACTTTTTCAAAATTACTATTTTACAACAGAATTATTAATTAATCTCATTAATTAATACTAATTAATCCTACACTATGATCTAAATATGATACAACAGCATGCATTTAAATTTAAAATTCAAATTTGAATCAGTAAACGTTTTACAGTACTGTGTTCAGAACACATCCCCTTTTGCGGGTAGTCGATCACCGCAATCTGATCGCCGTCGGGGGGCTCTGATTGTCACGTTATAGCCACACAAATATCTGGCCTCTGCGGATCATCCACACGAAGCTCCCGTCTGATCAGCTCCTCACGAATGCTAGTTCGTGATTTCACCCTTTTGATGGTAGATGTTGATCGAACTCCTTCGATCGATGTGTGTTGACTTCTCAGATGCTCCAGATCATCTGCACAGTTGCTTGAGAGGCTGATGGATCTCTCTCTAAAATTTGGTGGACTCACGACACTCGTGGCGCACCAATCTCACTTCCCGAACCCTAGGTAGAAACCCTAGGGTACACACCAAAAACCCTGCGCCCAATTTTCTCTCTTTTCTTTCTTTTTCTCTCGAAAGGTTTTGGACCTTCACCTTATGCAGAAGTCTTCCTCACATCTCAAAGTTTCTCTCCTAAAATTTCTACGCACGTCGCACCTTTCTCCTCTTTTTAAAACAATGTCGAACGTGTCTTATCCGCGTGAGAGGATAAAGACAAGAGGTTACACATTTGAATTCAAATCAAATTTGAATTCAAACGAAAACCAACTTATCCCTATTCTTTTGGGCGTGAGAAGAGAAGGGGTGTGGCTCTTTGTGCATGGAAAATATTTCATGAGAAACCTTTTCTCGTGTAAGTAATGTGGCACACAAAATGGATAAGGATGAAAGGGCAAGTGATAAGTTATCCATTCAAATTCAAACATGCTTTGAATTTGAATGGCTAACTAATTATTTTATCCATCCATATGGCGCACAAATGAGGGCGTGGGGAAGGGTTTTGCATGAGAAAAATTTCACGAGAAGTTTCTTCTTGTGAATTCAAATGGGTGCAAGGAAGTTGGGTGTCGCAGGGAATTTAAAACAAGGTGGTTTGATTCAAATTGAGCCAACCTAGTTTAGAATAGGTTAAGCACAATTAGATCAGATTAAACCCAACATAATTAGGCTTAATTAGGCTCAATAAAATTCTAATCAAATCAGAAATTAACTAAATCTAACCCCTGATCAAATTAGGGACTAAACCACCTTAGCGATTAGGTCAACATTTAACCTAATCGAGTCAATCCAAACTGAATCCAATTCAATTGGACTTGATCCAAAAATAATTACTCAATCAAATTGAGTTAATTAGTGATTAAATTACTAATTAAACCTCTCATAAATATTGAGTCTAAATCCGATGGGCAATCAGGCATCAGAGACCATCGATATGAAACCCTGATCAAAGAGTTCAAATTTCAAATTCAAAATTTGAAATTCAAAATTTTGACCCCGGTACCCAAAATGTGTGGAACTCATGATTAGAGAATCCTAATTCTCAATCATAGAGTCCCAGATAGATAAGACTCATAATCAGCCATCAGATCAGAAAGGAACCTCTAATGTGTGTGACCCCGCAGGTTCGAACCTAAACTGGTAGCACAGGAACCAATTCCTGTACTAATCGAAGTGACCATCTAGCAATGGTACCCGACGATCGGATAGGTCGAATAATCGCAATCGCAACATTCAGAACCTACGTGAATATGGTTACCGTATAATTCATCCCTTTTGACCCCTGTGTTTAGGACGACTCAGGGTTAAACTGTCAACCCTGATGATATCATCCGAATCGTGCTCAACTCAATTAGTCCTGTGACTCCTCACTAGGACTACCCTGGCCAAGGTTTTGCTAAATTAAAATACGACTGTACACAGCTCCTAAACTGGAGTGGTCAATCCCATCTTGACACACGCACCGACAAGTAAAGTACTTGACTACACCCAGCAACCTTCCGTCACTGAATTAGAAATTCAGGTAGTCCAGTGCCTAAGTGCAGTGAGTTGCTTGCAAGTCACCGTGGCGGTCTCAGGTCGGAGGGACATTTATACCCATATCCCATCGGAGCAAATCTTGACAGCAGAAATAGCTCCGGAGTTGGTCACGTTCAGTGCAGATGTACCATTACATCTCACCTGTATGCCATACCAGTGTCTCCACACTCTTTGGTTATGAGGACAACCAACCCATATGGCACACAATGACCTATGCTCGATAAACGTTGTCGTCCTTGGTAACAACGTATCATTTGGTCGCGAACATGTTTAAGGACTAAGCGACAAATCCTCCTTTGTCGAATCTAAATAGTCCTAAGGACTTCACCGCAACACAGGAGTTCATTAGAAGATGAAACATTTATGATGAAAAAATACCAAAATAACTTTTATTTATTTATAATTCATGTACTAATACAAAAAGGAGCACAACCGTCAACAAGCTGACGATTGGCTTTGGGACACTATTCCCAACAATCTCCCACTTGGCCTAAAGCCTATCGGTGCAGTATCTAATACCCATCTTCGACTTGTAGTCGTTGAACTCCTTCACCGCAATGGCTTTAGTGAATGGGTCGGCCAGGTTCTCCTTCCCGTCGATCTTCTGAAGGTCGATGTCACCTCGATCCACGATCTTCCGGATGAGATGGTAGCAGCGCAGAATATGCTTCGTCCGCTGGTGTGCCTTTGGTTCCTTCGCCTGAGCAATGGCTCCAGAGCTGTCGCAGTAGAGCAGAACTGGACCAACAAGGGAGGGTGCTACTCCGAGCTCGGTGATGAATTTTCTCAACCACACCGCTTCTTTGGCAGCATCTGATGCAGTAATATACTCCGCCTCGCATACTGAATCGCCACAGTGTGCTGCTTGGAACTCTTCCAGCAGACAGCCCCACCATTAAGGGTAAAAATAAATCCTGACACACTCTTGCTATCATCGCGATCAGACTGAAAACTAGAGTCTGTAAACCCTATAAGTCTCAAGTCCGATTCACCATATATAAGCCACTGATCCTTAGTATTTCTTAAATACTTCAGGATGGTTTTAACAACCTTCCAGTGATTCTCTCCTAGATCAGATTGGTATCTACTCACTACCCCTAGTGAGTATGCCACATCTGGTCATGTACATGTCATGGCGTACATGATAGATCCCACTGTCGAAGCATATGGAATCCTACCCATACGCTCTCTCTCTTAAGGTGTTGTCGGACAATCCCTCTTCGAGAGAGAAATTCCATGGCCTATCGGTAGATAGCCTTTCTTGGAATTTTTCATGCTGAACCTTTTCAGCATAGTATCAATGTACGTGGACTGGGATAAGCCAAGCAACTTTTTGGATCTATCCCTATAGATCCTCATCCCTAGGATGTAGGAAGCTTCTCCCAGATCCTTCATGGAGAACTGTGACGATAGCCAAATCTTTATTCCCTGTAATGCAGGGACATCATTCTCGATTAAGAGAATGTCATCCACATACAATACAAGAAATACTACTACTGGACCATTAGCCCACTTATAAATGCAGGGCTCTTCTCCATTCTTAACGAAGCCATACGTTTTGATCGTCCTATCAAAATGTATGTTCCAACTCCGAGATGCCTGCTTAAGTCCATAAATGGACCTCTGTAGCTTGCACACCTTAGACTCATCTGTGGATGTGAACCCTTCAGGTTGTATCATATACACCTCTTCGTCCAGCTCTCCGTTTAGGAAAGCTGTCTTCACATCCATCTGCCAGATTTCATAGTCCAGATGGGCAGCTATCGCAAGCATAATCCGAATGGATTTGAGCATTGTCAAGAAGAAAACATCTCGTCATAGTCTATACCATAACGTTGACGATATCCCTTGGCAACCAGACGGGCTTTATAGGTCTCCACCTTTCTGTCTGCGCCCCTCTTCCTTTTGAAGACCCACTTACACCCTATGGGTTTTACTCCTTCGGGTGGGTCAACTAATGTCCACACATCATTGACCTTCATGGACTCCATTTCGGATTTCATGGCCTCTAGCTATTTCTCAGAGTCAGGTCTCTGCATTGCATCCATGTAGGTGATCGGATCCTCATCATTTTCATCAAGTTCGATAGGATCACCATCCCGGACCAAGAAACCATAGTATCTGTCCGGTTGATGTGGTACTCTACCAGACCGCCTTAAGGGTGCATAATCAATGGGCTCCGGATCTGATCTAATCAAATCCAGTTCAGTTCAGTAACATGTGTCGGTTTTTCCACCTGTCGAACTTTGTCAAGTTCGACTTTAGAGGCAACAGTTCCTTCACTAAGGAACTCCTTTTCTAAAAAGATTGCCTTAAGGCTGACAAACACCTTTTGCTCATCAGCAAGGTAGAAATAATACCCTTTGGTCTCTTTTGGGTACCCTATAAAATTATACTTGTCAGACCTAGGTCCAAGCTTGTCTGTAATTAAACATTTAACATAAGCCGGACACCCCCAAACCCTAAGGTGCGAGAGTACTGGCTTACGTCCTATCCATATCTCATATGGCATTTTGGCTACAGACTTACTCGAAACTCTATTTAGAAGGTAACAAGCCGATTCGAGCGCATATCCCCAGAGGAAGATCGGCAGACCAGCAAACCCCATCATGGATCGAACCATGTCTAACAGGGTCCGATTCCTCCTTTCAGACACACCATTATGCTGTGGTATTCCAGGAGGAGACCACTGAGAGAGAATCCCATTCTCCCCTAGATACGTCAGAAACTCATTGGAAAGGTATTCACCTCCTCGATCAGATCGAAGAGTTTTAATACACTTTTCAGTTTGTTTTTCTACCTCATTTCGAAATAGTTTGAACATTTCAAATGATTCCGACTTATGCTTCATTAAATAGACATACCCATACCTAGATAGGTCGTCTGTGAAGGTTATGAAGTAGAAAAATCCACCTCTTGCACTTGAGCTCATGGGTCCACATACATCAGAATGTACCAGACCTAAGAGTTCACTGGCTCGCTCACCTTTTCAGTAAAAGGTGACTTGGTCATCTTCCCAAGAAGACAGGACTCACAGGTTGGAAGTGATTCACAATCACTAACGTCAAGAATTCCTTCTTGAGCCAACCTGTTTATCCTGTTCTTATTGATATGACCTAGCCTACAGTGCCAAAGGTAGACTTCTGACACATTATCTATTCTAGAGCGTTTACCGAATTTTTGAACCACATTAACAGGCTGTGATAGTAAGTAAATTCCATTATTTAATTATCCAATAAATATTGTAACACCATTCAAAATGATATTGCAAATATTTTCTTTTATTAAAAAATCATAACCGTACATGGCCAAAAGGCCTACAGAAATAATATTTAATAAAAAACTTGGACAATAGTGACATTCACTCAGAATTACATTACGAGAATTGATTACAAGACTCATGATTCCTAAAGCTAGAACTGGAACTTTGCTTCCATCTCCAACATTCAGGAACCTCTCGCCTTCATCAAATCTCCTACTGACCTGCAGACCCTGCATCGAATTACAAATATGATAAGGGCTTCCGGTATCCAATACTCAGGCAGTAGTATCACAAATCGAAAAGTTGCAAGGAGTTATCATATAATTACCTTGCTTCTTCTTTGGCCTGTTCGGGTCCAGGGAGGCAATGTATTGAGGACAGTTCCTCTTCCAATGCCCGTGCTTCTTGCAAAAGAAGCACTCCGCCTGGCTCTGGTCGTACTTGCGCTTCTTGGTCTGACCCCGTGCTACTGTCCCAGCATGAGATTGCACCTTCTTATTTTTCTTCTTCTTGTTCTTCTTCCCCTTCCCAAAGGGTTGACGACGAGAAGAAGACCCTCCCACTACATTCACCGACTCCTTATGGAGTTGGTGATCCTTCTCAAAGTTCTGCAGCAACCCCAACAATCCGTGGTAGTTTACTGCAGGCTTTGTCATTCGAAAATGAGTAAGGAATGGGAGGAAGGACTTAGGCAAGGAATTAAGGATCGCATCCTTACCGAGCTGCTCGTGCAGAGGAAAGCCCAATTTGCTTAGGTGCTCAATCATCTCGATCATGTACAGTACATGATCAGTGACTGAGGCCCATCCCTCATCCGAGCATTGAAAATGGCACAACTAGTTTTGTGCCTTTCAACGTCGTCAGGCGTGCCAAAGGAGTCGTTCAACATTTGAAGCATCTCCTGTGGCTGGACGTTCTCAAACCTTCGGCTGAACTCGTCATTCATTGCTGCCAGCATAATACATCGAACGGTGGTGCGGTCATTGAGCCACTTCAAGTGTCTCGGATTGCCTTACTAGCGTTCAGAGCTGGCTCCTCAGGTGCTGGATCCGTTACTACATAAAGGATCCACTCATGCTCAAGGACGATTTTCAATTTTCGATACCAGCTATCGAAATGGGTCCCATGAGCTTGTCATTATCTAATAATGATCGGAGCGACAGGGTAGTGGCCATAGCTGCTTAAAGAAAAATGAGACCTCTATTAGTACATAAATTAATACTAAAGACTTGGATTTTAGTCTAAAGTTTTTCCCAATATTTTTACGAACTGGTAGCCTCATCCTCCAATTCGAGGAATTACTTTAATTCCTTAATTGGTACTAGAATCCATACAGACTACACATGAGCCCAACTTTGGTTGGTCAACCCATGTGCATCTATGGGTAGGTTCTTAACCAGTTGTTTCTCTAAACAACTTCTATGATTGATTTTGCCCCAGAACCTAATCAGTAGGCTTTGGCCTCCACTGAAAAGATCTAGTTAGGTCCAACCATTAACATGATTTAATTTAGTGAATCAGACCAATAAATGATCAGGCCCGACTTTGGCCGGCCAACCTAACCACATCAGAAAGACTCAATCAAATTATCATATTATGAATAATAATTCCATTAGCCAATGAGCACCAGGCCTTTGGGCCTCCAATGATCATTGAACTAATGGACTCATTATCACTCACTTAATGGGAGGCTATGACTTAGTTATCATTATAACTTAATCATTTTAGGGACCTAATAATTGAAGATTTTATTAAAGAATAGTAGAGAAGAAATCACCAGCCAATTTCAAATCTCCCACTGACTTCACCAAGTCAGATTAAAAAAGGATTTAATTAAAGCTGGCATTAGGGAGCACCTAAATCATCACACTGATTTACCTAATGACATGGGTGAGCTCTAATCACCAAGTGATCTAATCAAAATCTAACTACCAGATTAGCCAGGTAAGTGAGATCAGTGGTGGGGATTTGCCATTAACTCATCAATGATCGAATCAATGCGAGTAGCTCCCGCTTAAGAACCACTGGTCAAAACTGCCGAACTTACCTTAGACACCAACCGGTTCATTAGTTTTAATTTTGATCAACTTAGTAAATAGCTCCACCGCGTAGCCATGAATTAAGTCCATCTTGGTCTAGTTAAAGACATGGACCCATTCAACTACAACTATTGAAGTTGAGTCTAGAGTATCCTTGACCTAATCTAATTCAACTTTTGATTAGATTTGACCAATTACTCCATTTAGTCCATTTTTTAAACTAACCTTAGGTCTAACCCAATTATGGACCTAATTCATCTAACCCATTGACCCAAAGTTTATGCAATTGTCTTAGGTCTTAATTCACAATTCTAGACCTACTAGACAACACTTAATTCTTTTAATTAAGTACTTGGGCTGATGGGTCAGGGTTTGGCATTTCGAAAATAATTTTCAAATTTGAAAGATTTTATTTTCTGTTCACCAAATGTGTTAACTCATTTCACAAACGGGTCAGCACATTTCATAAACAGCAATTCTATTGCTCATTTCATAACAGAAAATAACTCAAAATAAATCATAAATTTTTTTAGATCTAATCTAACACATTCATGATAAATTTCTTAATTAAGTCCTTTCGCTGCTTCATCGGCATGGGATATAATTGCATCGGCACCCCTACCGCCATAGGAGACCCCATCGAATGGGAAGAGAGGGCCTTTAAACCCTACTTTTCTCCTATGACCGGACGGCCATGGCAACCAACCCAATTAGATTACTTGCTACTTGGATCAAGTATATCTAAATATACAATTTCAAAATTTAAATTTTGAATTTCAAATTTCAAATTTTAAATTTCAAATTTGAGATTTCAACCAAATTTCAAATTTCGAATTTTCAATCTTTGAATTTTAAATTTTGAATTTTGAATTTCAAATTTCAAATTTCAAATTTCAAATTTTAAAT
>NC_025999.2:33736632-33792473 GCF_000442705.2 Elaeis guineensis | reverse complement strand
AGAAAACATCTCGTCATAGTCTATACCATAACATTGACGATATCCCTTGGCAACCAGACGGGCTTTATAGGTCTCCACCTTTCCGTCTGCGCCCCTCTTCCTTTTGAAGACCCACTTACACCCTATGGGTTTTACTCCTTCGGGTGGGTCAACCAATGTCCACACATCGTTGACCTTCATGGACTCCATTTCGGATTTCATGGCCTCTAGCCATTTCTCAGAGTCAGGTCTCTGCATTGCATCCATGTAGGTGATCGGATCCTCATCGTTTTCATCAAGTTCGATAGGATCACCATCCCGGACCAAGAAACCATAGTATCTGTCCGGTTGATGTGGTACTCTACCAGACCGCCTTAAGGGTGCATAATCAATGGGCTCCGGATCTGATCTAATCAAATCCAGTTCAAGTTCAGTAACATGTGTCGGTTTTTCCACCTGTCGAACTTTGTCAAGTTCGACTTTAGAGGCAACAGTTCCTTCACTAAGGAACTCTTTTCTAAAAAGATTGCCTTAAGGCTGACAAACACCTTTTGCCATCAGCAAGGTAGAAATATACCCTTTGGTCTCTTTTGGGTACCCTATAAAATTATACTTGTCAGACCTAGGTCCAAGCTTGTCTGTAATAACATTTAACATAAGCGGACACCCCCAAACCCTAAGGTGCGAGAGTACTGGCTTACGTCCTATCCATATCTATATGGCATTTTGGCTACAGACTTACTCGAACTCTATTTAGAAGGTAACAAGCCGATTCGAGCGCATATCCCCAGAGGAAGATCGGCAGACCAGCAAACCCCATCATGGATCGAACCATGTCTAACAGGGTCCGATTCCTCCTTTCAGACACACCATTATGCTGTGGTATTCCAGGAGGAGACCACTGAGAGAGAATCCCATTCTCCCCTAGATACGTCAGAAACTCATTGGAAAGGTATTCACCTCCTCGATCAGATCGAAGAGTTTTAATACACTTTTCAGTTTGTTTTTCTACCTCATTTCGAATAGTTTGAACATTTCAAATGATTCCGACTTATGCTTCATTAAATAGACATACCCATACCTAGATAGGTCGTCTGTGAAGGTTATGAAGTAGAAAAATCCACCTCTTGCACTTGAGCTCATGGGTCCACATACATCAGAATGTACCAGACCTAAGAGTTCACTGGCTCGCTCACCTTTTTCAGTAAAAGGTGACTTGGTCATCTTCCCAAGAAGACAGGACTCACAGGTTGGAAGTGATTCACAATCACTAACGTCAAGAATTCCTTCTTGAGCCAACCTGTTTATCCTGTTCTTATTGATATGACCTAGCCTACAGTGCCAAGGTAGACTTCTGACACATTATCTATTCTAGAGCGTTTACCGAATTTTTGAACCACATTAACAGGCTGTGATAGTAAGTAAATTCCATTATTTAATTATCCAATAAATATTGTAACACCATTCAAAATGATATTGCAAATATTTTCTTTTATTAAAAAATCATAACCGTACATGGCCAAAAGGCCTACAGAAATAATATTTAATAAAAAACTTGGACAATAGTGACATTCACTCAGAATTACATTACGAGAATTGATTACAAGACTCATGATTCCTAAAGCTAGAACTGGAACTTTGCTTCCATCTCCAACATTCAGGAACCTCTCGCCTTCATCAAATCTCCTACTGACCTGCAGACCCTGCATCGAATTACAAATATGATAAGGGCTTCCGGTATCCAATACTCAGGCAGTAGTATCACAAATCGAAAAGTTGCAAGGAGTTATCATATAATTACCTTGCTTCTTCTTTGGCCTGTTCGGGTCCAGGGAGGCAATGTATTGAGGACAGTTCCTCTTCCAATGCCCGTGCTTCTTGCAAAAGAAGCACTCCGCCTGGCTCTGGTCGTACTTGCGCTTCTTGGTCTGACCCCGTGCTACTGTCCCAGCATGAGATTGCACCTTCTTATTTTTCTTCTTCTTGTTCTTCTTCCCCTTCCCAAAGGGTTGACGACGAGAAGAAGACCCTCCCACTACATTCACCGACTCCTTATGGAGTTGGTGATCCTTCTCAAAGTTCTGCAGCAACCCCAACAATCCGTGGTAGTTTACTGCAGGCTTTGTCATTCGAAAATGAGTAAGGAATGGGAGGAAGGACTTAGGCAAGGAATTAAGGATCGCATCCTTACCGAGCTGCTCGTGCAGAGGAAAGCCCAATTTGCTTAGGTGCTCAATCATCTCGATCATGTACAGTACATGATCAGTGACTGAGGCCCCATCCCTCATCCGAGCATTGAAAATGGCACAACTAGTTTTGTGCCTTTCAACGTCGTCAGGCGTGCCAAAGGAGTCGTTCAACATTTGAAGCATCTCCTGTGGCTGGACGTTCTCAAACCTTCGGCTGAACTCGTCATTCATTGCTGCCAGCATAATACATCGAACGGTGGTGCGGTCATTGAGCCACTTCAAGTGTCTCGGATTGCCTTACTAGCGTTCAGAGCTGGCTCCTCAGGTGCTGGATCCGTTACTACATAAAGGATCCACTCATGCTCAAGGACGATTTTCAATTTTCGATACCAGCTATCGAAATTGGGTCCCATGAGCTTGTCATTATCTAATAATGATCGGAGCGACAGGGTAGTGGCCATAGCTGCTTAAAGAAAAATGAGACCTCTATTAGTACATAAATTAATACTAAAGACTTGGATTTTAGTCTAAAGTTTTTCCCAATATTTTTACGAACTGGTAGCCTCATCCTCCAATTCGAGGAATTACTTTAATTCCTTAATTGGTACTAGAATCCATACAGACTACACATGAGCCCAACTTTGGTTGGTCAACCCATGTGCATCTATGGGTAGGTTCTTAACCAGTTGTTTCTCTAAACAACTTCTAGTGATTGATTTTGCCCCAGAACCTAATCAGTAGGCTTTGGCCTCCACTGAAAAGATCTAGTTAGGTCCAACCATTAACATGATTTAATTTAGTGAATCAGACCAATAAATGATCAGGCCCGACTTTGGCCGGCCAACCTAACCACCATCAGAAAGACTCAATCAAATTATCATATTATGAATAATAATTCCATTAGCCAATGAGCACCAGGCCTTTGGGCCTCCAATGATCATTGAACTAATGGACTCATTATCACTCACTTAATGGGAGGCTATGACTTAGTTATCATTATAACTTAATCATTTTAGGGACCTAATAATTTTGAAGATTTTATTAAAGAATAGTAGAGAAGAAATCATCCAGCCAATTTCAAATCTCCCACTGACTTCACCAAGTCAGATTAAAAAAGGATTTAATTAAAGCTGGCATTAGGAGCACCTAAATCAGTCACACTGATTTACCTAATGACATGGGTGAGCTCTAATCACCAAGTGATCTAATCAAAATCTAACTTACCAGATTAGCCAGGTAAGTGAGATCAGTGGTGGGGATTTGCCATTAACTCATCAATGATCGAATCAATGCGAGTAGCTCCCGCTTAAGAACCACGGGTCAAAACTGCCGAACTTACCTTAGACACCAACCGGTTCATTAGTTTTAATTTTGATCAACTTAGTAAATAGGGCTCCACCGCGTAGCCATGAATTAAGTCCATCTTGGTCTAGTTAAAGACATGGACCCATTCAACTACAACTATTGAAGTTGAGTCTAGAGTATCCTTGACCTAATCTAATTCAACTTTTGATTAGATTTGACCAATTACTCCATTTAGTCCATTTTTTAAACTAACCTTAGGTCTAACCCAATTATGGACCTAATTCATCTAACCCATTGACCCACAAGTTTATGCAATTGTCTTAGGTCTTAATTCATAATCTAGACCTACTAGACAACACTTAATTCTTTTAATTAAGTACTTGGGCTGATGGGTCAGGATTTGGTATTTTGAAAATAATTTTCAAATTTGAAAGATTTTATTTTCTGTTCACCAAATGTGTTAACTCATTTCACAAACGGGTCAGCACATTTCATAAACAGCAATTCTATTGCTCATTTCATAACAGAAAATAACTCAAAATAAATCATAAATTTTCTTTTAGATCTAATCTAACACATTCATGATAAATTTCTTAATTAAGTCCTTTCGCTGCTTCATCGGCATGGGATATAATTGCATCGGCACCCCTATCGCCATAGGAGACCCCATCGAATGGGAAGAGAGGGCCTTTAAACCTTACTTTTCTCCTATGACCGGACGGCCATGGCAACCAACCCAATTAGATTACTTGCTACTTGGATCAAGTATATCTAAATATACCAATTTCAAAATTTAAATTTTGAATTTCAAATTTTAAATTTTAAATTTCAAATTTGAGATTTCAACCAAATTTCAAATTTCGAATTTCCAATCTTTGAATTTTAAATTTTGAATTTTGAATTTTAAATTTCAAATTTCAAATTTCAAATTTTAAATTTGAGATTTCAACCAAATTTTAAATTTCAAATTTTAAATTTTGAATTTCAAATTTTGAATTTCAAATTTCAAATTTCAAATTTGAGATTTCAACCAAATTTCAAATTTTAAATTTCAAATTTGAAACTTCTAACAAATTTCAAATTTCAAATTTCAAATTTCAAATCTCTTTGAATTTCAAATTTTGAATTTTGAATTTCAAATTTAAACTTATAGATTACACCTTAATCTATGCATGCATATGTATATCATATTCTAGAACCTGGCTCTGATACTATTTGAAGCAAAAATTTAGTGCAGGGGCAAAATGGTAATTTTAAAACTTTTTCAAAATTACTATTTTACAGTAGAATTATTAATTAATCTCATTAATTAATACTAATTAATCCTACACTAGGATCTAAATATGATACAACAGCATGCATTTAAATTTGAAATTCAAATTTGAATCAGTAAACGTTTTACAGTACTGTGTTCAGAACACATCACCTTTTGCGGGTAGTCGATCACCACAATCTGATCACCGTTGGGGGGCTCTGATCATCACGTCACAGCCACATAAATGTCTGACCTCTGCAGATCATCCACACGAAGCTCTCGTCTGATCAGCTCCTCACGAATGCTAGTTCGTGATTTCACCCTTTTGATGGCAGATGTTGATCGAACTCCTTCGATCGATGTGTGCTGACTTCTCAGATGCTCTGAATCATCTGCACAGTTGCTTGAGAGGCTGATAGATCTCTTCCTAAAATTTGGTGGACTCACGACACTCGTGGCACACCAATCTCACTTCCCGAACCCTAGGTAGAAACCCTAGGGTACACACCAAAAACCCTACGCCCAATTTTCTCTCTTTTCTTTCTTTTTCTCTCGAAAGGTTTTGGACATTCACCTTGCACAGAAGTCTTCCTCATGCCTCAAAGTTTCCTCCTAAAATTTCTACGCACATCCCACCTTTCTCCTCTTTTTAAAACAACATCGAACGTGTCTTATCCGCGTGAGAGGATAAAGACAAGAGGTTACACATTTGAATTCAAATCAAATTTGAATTCAAACAAAAATCAACTTATCCCTATCTTTTTGGGTGTGAGAAGAGAAGGGGCATGGCTCTTTGTGCGTGGAAAATATTTCATGAGAAACCTTTTCTCGTGTAAGTAATGTGGCGCACAAAATGGATAAGGATGAAAGGGCAAGTGATAAGTTATCCATTCAAATTCAAACATGCTTTGAATTTGAATGGCTAACTAATTATTTTATCCATCCATATGGCACACAAATGAGGGCGTGGGGAAGGGTTTTGTGTGAGAAAAATTTCATGAGAAGTTTCTTCTCGTGAATTCAAATGGGTGCAAGGAAGTTGGGTGTCGCAGGGAATTTAAAACAAGGTGGTTTGATTCAAATTGAGCCAACCTAGTTTAGAATAGGTTAAGCACAATTAGATCAGATTAAATCCAACATAATTAGGCTTAATTAGGCTTAATAAAATCTTAATCAAATCAGGAATTAACTAAACCTAACCCCTGATCAAATCAGGGACTAAACCACCTTAGCGATTAGGTCAACATTTAACCTAATCGGGTCAATCCAAACTGAATCCAATTCAATTGGACTTGATCCAAAAATAATTACTCAATCAAATTGAGTTAATTAATGATTAAATCACAAATTAAACCTCTCATAAATATTGAGTCCAAATTCGATGGGCAATTAGGCATCAGAGACCATCGATATGAAACCCTGATCAAAGAGTTCAAATTTCAAATTCAAAATTTGAAATTCAAAATTTTGACCCCGGTACCCAAAATGTGTGGAACTCATGATTAGAGAATCCTAATTCTCAATCATAGAGTCCCAGATAGATAAGACTCATAATCAGCCATCAGATTAGAAAGGAACCTCTAATGTGTGTGACCCCGCAGGTTCGAACCTAAACCGGTAGCACAGGAACCAATTCCTGTACTAATCGAAGTGACCATCTAGCAATGGTACCCGACGACCGGATAGGTCGAATAATCACAATCGCAACATTCAGAACCTACGTGAATATAGTTACCGTATAATTCATCCCTTTTGACCCCTATGTTTAGGACGACTCAGGGTTAAACTGTCAACCCTGATGATATCATCCGAATCGTGCTCAACTCAATTAGTCCTGTGACTCCTCACTAGGACTACCCTGGCCAAGGTTTTGCTAAATTGAAACACGACTGTACACAGCTCCTAAACTGAAGTGGTCAATCCCATCTTGACACACGCACCGACAAGTCAAGTACTTGACTACACCCAGTAACCTTCCGTCACTGAATTAGAAATTCAGGTAGTCCAGTACCTAAGTGCAGTGAGTTGCTTGCAAGTCACCGTGGCGGTCTCAGGTCGGAGGGACATTTATACCCATATCCCATCGGAGTAAATCTTGACAGCAGAAATAGCTTCGGAGTTGGTCACATTCAGTGCAGATGTACCATTACATCTCACCTGTATGCCATACCAGTGTCTCCACACTCTTTGGTTATGAGGACAACCAACCCATATGGCACACAACGACCTATGCTCGATAAATGTTGTCGTCTTTGGTAACAATGTATCATTTGGTCGCGAACATATTTAAGGACTAAGCGACAAATCCTCCTTTGTCGAATCTAAATAGTCCTAAGGACTTCACCACAACACAGGAGTTCATTAGAAGATGAAACATTTGTGATGAAAAAATACCAAAATAACTTTTATTTATTTATAATTCATGTACTAATACAAAAAGGAGCACAACCGTCAACAGGCTGACGATTGGCTTTGGGACACTATTCCCAACATGAAACTCTTTGTCAAGATTTTACTAAGCTCATGTAGAGGGAGTTCGAGATGAGTATGATAGGAGAACTTACATTCTTCCTCAGACTCCAAATCAAACAAACAAAGAAAGGAATCTCCATCACCCAAAGCAAGTACACAAGAGAACTACTCAAAAGATTTAGAATGAAAAACTCCAAAGCAATTGGTACACCCATGAGCCCATCATGTATGCTTGACAAGGATGAAGGAGGTAAAAATATAGACTTAAAATTTTATAGAGGCATGATTGGTTCTCTATTGTATTTAACTGCTAGTAGATCAGATATTATGTTTAGTGTTTGTCTTTGTGCTCGCTTTCAATCAAATCCAAAAGAATCACACTTGAATGCAGTTAAAAGAATCTTTAGATATTTAAATGGTACACAAACTCTAGGACTATGATATTCTAAGAACTCATCAATTGACTTGATAGGATATTCAGATGCTGATTTTGCTGGATGTAGATTAGATAGAAAAAGTACTAGTGAAACTTATCAATTTTTTAGAATTAACTTAATCTCTTGATTTAACAAGAAGCAAAACTTAGTAGCACTGTCTACGGCCGAGGCTAAATACATTGCAGTCGGAAGTTGTTGTGCTCAAATCTTGTGGATTGAGCAACAACTTAAAGACTTTGGCATTAAACTCAATGAAACTCCCATAAGATGTGATAACACCAGTGCTATAAATCTAACTAAAATTCCAATTCAACATTCTAGATCAAAACATATTGAAATTAGGCATCATTTCATAAGAGAACATGTTCAAAATAAAGATATAATTTTTGGTTATGTTTGTACTAAAAATCAATTGGCTGACATCTTTACCAAGATCTTAAGTGAAGATAGATTTTGTGAAATTAAGAGAGAACTAGGAATCCTTGATCCATCAGCTTAAGTATCTCTTTGATTCCAAATTTTTAATGCCAAAAATTCATTGAACCAAATCTATTGAGCTCAACTCTCATTTTTTCTTAAGAGCTCAAAAGCTCAAAACTATCATTCACATGATCAATATTTGGGTAAACATCCTTCTCTCAGAGTTTCAAATTTTTTCGAAATTGTCTCATCATTCTTTTGAATTTTTCTGTGCCATGAGTCGACCCCCAGGGTCGACCCTAGGGTAAACTTGTAATTTTATCAAAATCCTTCGGGCGTTCTTTTTTTATTTGGAATTTTTTTTTTGAGCTGACTCAGCCCTTCATCTTCTTCCTCCCACCGAACCAAAAAGTCTCCATCTCTTCTCCCTCAAATCAAAGATTTCTCTCAAATCTCTCCTCCCACTATTTTTCACACTTCAAATCACTGGTTTAGGAACCAAGTTCTTCTCCTCTTCCTTCTTCATTTGGGGTGGTTCGAGCATACCCTAGACTCTACCCGTCTTCTCCAAATCAGCACATCACCTCTCCAAAATCTTTGCCTTTCCACTAGAATCTTTTCATCTCTCCCTCACATTTAGTCTCCTAAGCTCCTTTCAAGTCCTTCCTATGCAAATGGCTCCCAAAATGAAGCTTCCATAGAGAAGAAAATCTGTTCGCGGGTTGGAAGAGAGTGTGCGCAGAAAGAGATTAGCAGTCGAGCCCTCTCCTACTCCAATCCCTGCTCCAAGTCCTTCTTCAACTTCCACTCAGTCCCCAATCAGCCCAAACAAGATACCTCTCTCTAATCGAAAAGTGAAACCCGAAAAAAATATTGATTTCAAGTTTTTTGAAAAAGAAGGGTTCACTATTGGATTGAAGATTAAGTATCAAGGATAAAAATTTTACTGCTTTTTAAAGAAAAATACTTATGTCGATCTAGTCAGAAAATTTTACTTAAATTTGAGCTATAGCAATGGAACAGTAAAATCTACAGTAAAAGGTATTAATGTTATTCTTGATCCAGTACATTTGGGATAGATACTGCATTTGTCTTGTGAAGGCTATACCAATATGGAGCTCCCTATTAAAGAAGAAGGAATTAATGTTATCTTAGGGAGAACTTATACTGGAAGTCTAAATAAATTGAAAGCAAAAATTCTTTCTGTTGAGATGAGGCTGTTACATTACTTGGTAACCAAACTGTTTGTCCCTAGGAGTGGTAGACACGACCTTCTATCTGGTAGGGACATTTGCATTATGTACCATGTGATCACCCAAACTCCCCTGAACCTTCCAGCATTGATGTTTGAGGCCATGAGGGAAACCCTGAACAGGTCCAAGGCTCACTTGCCTTTTGGTATGGCACTCACCTTAGTTTTTAGAAGGTTCGAAGTCAGTTTTGAGGGGGAGGCAGTTGCTAGACTATCTCATTCTGACACCATCAACCACCACACACTGTATCGCATGGGTTTCTCTAAGACTGATGGCAGTTGGACAAAGGGTGTTGAGGAGAGAGCAGAAGATAGAGCAGAGGAGGAGGGACCGTCTTCACCTCTTTGTGATCACAGAGCATCCTCAGATATTCAGTTCATATCTAATCACGAGGCTGGTCCTTCAGAGTCTGTAAGGAGGCATGCTTCAGTTCCACAGTCAGAGAGTAGGGCACATCCTTCAGAGTTCAGACTAGCAGATGATCAAATTGAGATGATGTCCCAGCGTATTGCCTCCATTCTATCTCAGCAGTTTACCACTTCAGTCTTTGCACAGAGAATGACTTCCCAGGGTGACTCAGACCAGACTCTGATCCCTCACATTTCTACTATTTTCCAGATGCTTACTGATTAGTCGGTACGTATTGAGCAGCTTGAGGGATATATTTTGAGATTGACAGGTAGAGTATTAGACTTGCAGGGGCAAGTATTAGCTTTAGCCCATCCCCAGCCGCATGAGGATATCACAGAGGTCTCAGACCTAACTGCAGAGGCGGCTAGACTTCGAGGAGTTTTAGAGAGTGGCTTTGACTTTTTGAGGAGAGAGATCAGGGGCTCCAGTGAGAATGCTTCTACTCAGTTCAGTGCCCTGATGCAGTCTGTATCGAGAGCCTTGGATCTTTTGGACACCATCAGACTTTCTCTTATAGCACAGTCTGTAGCTTCTCAGGCTCCAGGATCCTCTCACCCCTCTACTCGTGCTGGTGCCTCTACCCGTGGCCGAGGCAGACGTGGTCAAGGTCGTGCTCATGGACTTGATCCTACATCTCCTCACCCTATCTCTGATTCTTCAGATTCTAATCCCTCTAGCCGTGACCTCTATTAGATCTAGATTAGTTAGTCTTTTTATGTCTAGGATCTATCTTATGGGCCTTGTATTTGTTGGCTAATTAACTCTTGGATAGTTTCTATCCATGACTTTTGTATTTTGAGTTAACTCATGTGTATTGGGACACCTTTTGTATTCAGTCACTTTTGAATATATATATATATGTGTGCTTTGACTTTTAATGAATGTCTATGAATGTGATCAAATTGAATTATTTTAATTATAAGATATGAAAAATAACTCATATTAGTGCTGAAAAATACTATGAATTGCAATATCTTCTAGATGAGCAAATTGATATATCCTTTATGTTTGCTATGTTGAGGGAGAGTAAAGAAATAAGCAATCAAAGAAGGGGGCTAAAGAAGTAAAATATGGTATCAAAAAGGGAGAGTAAAGAAAATTTATCCTTTCAAGATCCCTTAAAAGGAGGAGTAGAGAATCTTAATTGATGCTATCAAAAAGGGGAAGTAGAGAATCAAAATCGAATTTGAGCAATAAGCAATAAAGAAATGAGCAATAAGCAATAAAGAAATTAGTAATAAGCAAAATTGTTAAGCAAATATGTCAAAGAATCAAAATCGTCAGCTCTTTTTTTTATCTAATTTTTAAAACAAATGAACTTATAAGCAAATTTCAAATTGATCTTCAAACTGCTTATGATGCATTTCGTTCAAATACTTGGCTATGATATTGAAGTGATGCATCTTCATAAATTTGAAATTCATATTCAATGCTTTATATATGCTTTTGCTCAAGTATTTTGTCATCATCAAAAAGGGAGAGATTGTTGCTTCTTGAATTGATTTTGATAATTACAAAGCATTTGAGGGGGTTACTAATAATTTTGGCTTGGAAAAAAATTTATTATATTTCAGGGGCAAAATCATAATTTTACCAAGTTCTGATTCGGAAGCCTCAAGAGCAAGAGCAGAAGATTTGTAATCTATTGGAAGGAATTTCAATATTTTTGGATGTATATTTTAAAAAAAAATTATGTTTATAAATTTGAATCGACCCCATGAGTCGACTCATGGCAAAAGAGGTTGAACGGTATGCTAAATTTTTTAGCTGGCACACTCTGTGAGTCGACTCCATGAGTCGACCCTTGTGCATGAGTCGACTCTATGAGTCGACCTCTGCTGCTGTGTAGATCAAAATTATAGAACAGTCATTTTCTGTTCTGTGCCACAAAAGTCGACCCCATGAGTCGACTCATGAGCATGAGTCGATTTTATGAGTCAACCCCTGCGACGAAAAAACTCCATAATGGTTAGTTTTTAGCTCATTTTAGCTGTATTTAATGCCCATTTAATGTGCTCTAACGGCTCTATTTCAGCCCAGATTACTCTCCACCATCATTTGAAGTTATAAAAGGTACTTAAAGGAGGGAATCAACAAGATTTTGAAAAGGTTCTTCAAGCATTCATTTCAACCCTAAGCAAGAGCCCCTTAAAAGTTCAAGAAGCTTTTATTTCAAGTTCACCAACCCCTCAAGAGCTCATTCAAGTCTTCAACCACCTTGAGAAAAATCAGAAGAGCTTGTTCTTATTATGTAAAGTATATTTAAAGCTTTATTTGCTCATTAAAGGAGCTACATCTGTATTTTTGTGTGATTAACTGCTATACTCTATTTTGAGTTGATTTTTTATTTTGGAAGGGTTCCAAAATATAGAAAGATTGATCCGAACCTAGAATCAGATTGTATTGGATTGGCTTGTATCCGAAAAATAAGTATTTTAGCTTAAAATAGCTAGAGTCGGAGGTTCCAACATTGTATTCGATTTGAATACAGATTAGTGGATTTGAATTCTCAAGTAGGAGCTTGGAGAGTGGATGTAGGTACAAGGTTGGCATCGAACCACTATAAATTTTTTTGTTTGTGTTGTGCTTACTTGCTCTCCTTTTAAATTTCCTTATCTTTTTGCATTTTTGCATCCAACTTCTACATCTTGCATAAATTTCACTCTCCACATTTATCCTGCTCTTTGTTAAACAATCCTCATAGTTGCAAGTTAATTTTAAATTTTTAAAAACCCAATTCACCTCCCCCCCTCTTGGGTTGCATAGTTGGGCAACATGGATCAAGTCCAATTGATTTATTGGATAAGCCAAGTGTAAGAAAAAACTAGTCCTAGTTCAATTAGGACTTGGATCAACCTAATTTCTAATTTGATTAAAAAATTAAATCAAATTTAAATCTAATTTAATATAACTAAATTATATTCTTAATTTGGTTAAGACCTATTTTAATTGGGTTGATTTGGTTTTGGTTTGATTTGATTTGAGAAATCAAATTTGAACAAGTCATAGATTGAATCCTAGTAAGACTAAGATTCCACCTTGCGCCACCTTAGCCCTCCACGCCCACTCTCTCTTATTTTGTGCGACAAAACTATCTCTCCCAAGCCTTCACGCATGCCCAAAGCTTTCCACTCTTTCTCTCTTACATGGAATGTGGTTGTGGATTAAGTCAAAGTAGGAATTAGTTTAGATTTCAAATTCTATGAGATAGAATTTTAGGAAACCAAAACTCTTTCCTTATGGCACTGATTTTACCCAGATTTTTTTTGAGATTTTCATGGATTTTATGGCACATATTGTGTGTGCTTTGCTGGTGGTCCATGGCAGAAAAAGGAGGGGGCGCCCAAGAGTTGGGCACCACTTGTCTTGCCCTGTTTGGATTTTCCTTGACTAGGTATTTGACCTAGACAATGATTCTTTATATCTCATTATTAAAGATGAATTTATTCTTAAACCTTTTATGGATTATAGAGCATTGAGAGATCTTTGGGGCATGTAAAAATCAGAGAGAAAGAGTGTAGGGGTGTGGAGATATGATAGACACAAAACTAAGTGTCTGGGTTAGAGCAAAGAGAAGAAGAAGAGGGTCTTCTTCTAGGGTTGCTGAGTTCACCTCTTTCCTCCCTCCATCTATGAGTTTTCTGAGAGTGTCTCATATCTAAAACTCTTTCTTCTACTTCTCATCTTTGGAAGAGACCAAATCAAGAAGAAGGAGGCATCTGATCGACCATCAAAGAAGGATCGGCACAGTACTAGCATACTGTGCTGATTATCTGGATCAGAACTTCTAATCGTAATTCGTGGGCTCGTATGGATGACTCCTAGAGGCTGGATATGTAAGAGGCTCACAACATCATCCTCAAGCCCAGATCAACAAAGTTAGAATGTCTAACTTGCAAGGTAATAGATCTGATCTATCATATTTTACATACATTAGATGTAGTATAGAAACATGTTGATATGATCAACATGTAGTTCTTGCTCTTCATATTTTAATTTTTGATTTAATACCATATAATAATCATATAGTAGGATCTTAGATCTACGGATTCTCTAGTTTTATAAGATAAATTTTGATTTATTTTAGTCTTCCACTGCCTGATCTTGAAAAAGTTTCAAGATCTAACCCTGAAACCCTAGATCTGGTTCCTTCAGATATATCAATTCGAAGATGGAGCCCCTTCAAAGAACTCCTAGCCATATTCATTTAAAGATGAAGCATCCTTTTTGTGACTATATTCATCTAGAGATGAAGCACCTTCGAGGAACTCGTAGCTATACTCATCCAGTGACGAAGCACCCTTCTCATAGCTATATTTATTCAAAGATGAAGCATCCTTCTCATGGCTATATTCATTCAGAGATGAAGTATTTTCAAGGAACTCCTAGCTATATTCATTTGAAGATAAAGTGCCATTCTCATGCTATATTCATCTGAAGATGAAGCACCTTTGAGAAACTCCTGACTATATTCATCTGGAGATGAAGTGCTATTCTCATGGCTATATTCAGCCGAAGATGAAGCACCTTTGAAGAACTCTTGGCTATATTTATTTTGGAGATGAAGCATCCTTCTCGTGGCTATATTCATCCAAAGATGAAACACCTTTAAGAAACTCCTGACTATATTCATCCGAAAATGAAGCATCCTTTCCCTGGCTATATTTGTCTGAAGGTGAAGCACCTTCAAGGAACTTCTGGCTACATTTGTTTAGAGATAAAGCACCCTTTTTATGGCTATATTCATCTGGAGATGAAGCACCTTCAAGAAACTCCTGATTATATTTGTTTGGAGATGAAGCATCTTTTTCATGGCTATATTCCTCCAGAGATGAAGCACCTTTGAGAAACTCCTGACTATATTCGTTCGGAGATGAAGCACCCTTCTCATGGCTATATTCATCCCGAGATGAAGCACCTTCGAGGAACTCTTACGACTTAGCTATGGTCTTCTTTATCTCAGATGGTTGAACTTTGTAGGCTTCGCTCGACGTCTTTTGACTGTTGCCATTATGGCCTTTGCTCAACTTGCCCATAGGCAAGGAGTGTTGATCGGCCTTGAAGTTGCAGATGCCGTTTTGGTCAATTTGCCTCTAGTTGGCCTTCATTGATTGGTATTTTTTAAGTCAATCCTTTCACTCTAATTTTTGGGAGCTTGACTTTAGGAGGTTGGCCTTTTAGAGGTCGGCTTTCAAGTGGTTGGCTTTAGGAGCTCGGGGTTAGCTTCTAGCTTTGCTTTGACTATATTGCCTAGAAGTAGCAACCTAAGAAGGCAGGTGAATTTGATTCTTTAAAAATTTTAATCAAATTTAAAGTCTAAACAAATATGTGCTTCAAATTAAACTAACTTGAGTGTTTGCGAGGTGATTACAATATGCAACAGTGGAAACCGAATATAATTAAGGCATATGAAATGCTATGCAAGAATTAAATCAAAGGTTAATCAAGAAATAACAACAAGTAAAGCAAGCACAAGAAAGCACAACATAAACATATAAAAATTTATTATGGTTCGGTGCAACCCCACACTATTGGAAAATGTGTCCTAAAAACAATCATCTAGGTTATAGATGATTGTGCTCCACACAAGTATATGAATTATAAAATGATAAATGTTATCTGGCAAGATTCATTAGAAGGAATACATTTTTCTAAATAGAACTCATATGTTATGATGAAGTCCTTAGAGCCACTTTCAAAATGATAAAGGAGAATTTATTGTGTAGTTCTTAAATTCTACTCATGACCAAATGATATAATTATTACAAAGATGATAATTGTATCGAGTGTAGGTCGTTGCATGCCATATTAGTTGATTGTCCTCTTAACCAAGACATGTGGTGACACGGGTATGGCATACGGGTGATATGTAGGAGTATATTTTACTGAGCATAACCACTTTCGGAGTACTCTGCTGTCAAGGGTTGCTCTGATAGGATATGGGTATATGTGTCTCTCTGACCTAAGACTGCCTAATTGAATTGGATTCAATTAGATTGGCTTTGGATTAATTGGATGCATCCTTATTGAATAACAGGGCTTATTCTAATTGATCTCAAAGATGTATGAATATGAAATTATTTTATATAGATTTTGATTGAATCAAATTCTATTGGATAATAGGCTTGATTGGATCAAGCCCTATTATCAAATAGCTTCCCTGATATCCATCAAGAATCAATCCCTGGATCAATGGGATTTTAATCTAACTAATTATAAATTTGATTGGAGCCTAATAATTGGGCTAAGACCCAATTAGTTAGTTTGTTATAACTAATTCCTAAGTTAGTTAGAATTGGGTCTAAGAATTAGTTAGAATTTGATCAAAATCTTGAATCTTATTTGGAATAGGACTCAACCCAACCAACACATGTGATATAAGATCTCCACACCACACCTCCCTTTCATCATGGAAAATCTCTCACACCCCTTTGTGCACCCCCTTCTCTCTTTCATGAAGAAAAGGAGGCATCCTCCCTTCTTTCTTGTCGCCCAAACAAAAAAGGAAAAGAGGAGGAGGCATCCAAGAGTTGGACACCCCATAATCTCATGCGCGGAGTCCCTCATCTCTCCCTCTCTTTGGAAGAGATTTTTAGAGCTTTTTCTTGCTGGTTTTTGGGCATTAAAAAGAATCTCCTCTACTAGTTATACAGTAGAAAATTGAAGAAGAAAATTCTTCCCAAGGAGAGATAGATCAAGGAAGAAGATGGATCTTCTTTCTTGCATGCAGCCTTGAAGAAGGAGTTCTTCTTCCATATTTTTTTTTATTTTTTTTTAAGATAAAAATTAGATTAGATCTAATTTTTAACATAAAAATTTTGAAAAAAAATATCAAAAAAATCTGGTTGGGTGTTTGGGGCTTCCTAGAGTTCTAGATCAAGAAGAAAAAGGGAGAAGAAGAGAGAAGAACGGTTCTTCTCTTAGATTCCTCTTTTGGATTTTTCTAGATCTTAAAATTTTATATGATTGTTAATATGATAAATCAAATTAGATCTTATTTTTATCATGAAAAATTAGAGAAGAAAAATTCTTCTTAAGGGTATGAAAGGAAGAGAGAAAGGTTCTCTCTTATACGTGAGAAATTGAGAAGAAAGGATTCTTCTCTTGATATCTATTGTAGAGATCAGATGCATGGATCCAGAAAGAAAAGGAGAGGGTCTTCTTATTCTTCATCTTCATCATATTCCTCTTAGATCAGCCAAAGGATGACGTCTTCATGAGCTAGCACTCCCGGGGAGATCAATTAGCACGAGGACTTCATGTGGATACCCGTAGAGGCCGGATGTGTGTGCAGCTGCCAAGCATCATGAAGAATCATCTACCATGAATTTCATATGTGGTGATCTGCTACCCATGCTCAGGTATGAAGTTTTGAATTCAATTACTATTTAAATATGATCTAAATATAAATTAGATATATTCTATACTTGCTAAATTTTAGATTTCAAATGTGTATACATGCATATTAGTTTATATCATAGATCCAATATGATGATTTTAGATTTGATTTATACATGTATTCTAGATTAAATTGTTTAATCTATGTATATTCTGCTATAAAATTTTAAAATTTCATGCACATTACCCACCACGCTTTCCTTCACACACCTATGTCCATTCCTCAAGCTTTTCTTAAAAATTTCACTATAATCCCTTTGATTACAGTGTATTTATTTTTTTGGGCTCACAAACAAATCCAGTTAATTTTTTGGAATCACCAACTAGAACCTTACATCGATAGTTTTTTCAGACTCATTATCAATCCAGTTGGTTTGTCAAACTTACCGACTAAAATCTACAATGTCCAATTTCGAACTTGGACAGGCCTTAACCCCAAGTTTTTTTTTCCAAAAAAATTTGTAAAGAAAATAAAAATACAAGATAAGATTTCAGCACAAAATAAAAACTAAAGTAGAACTCTTCTGAAGTGCAGAGGAGCTAAATGATTGATCTTTTGAAGCTTTATCTTCTCTTCTTTGAAGTTTGAGAGGATGTAGAAATGATCAATGAAGATGAATACTCTTAAAAGCCCACTGAAATCTGTGCTCAAATCTCTCTCTTTTCTCTTTCTTTTTGATATTCAATGTTCCTCACAAAAATAAAAGATTCTCTCTTTAAATCTAGTTAATCTTACTTTTCAAATGATTCTCTAACTTTTTATAAACTTAGAAGTGGCTTTTAAGTGAGTTTTAACCATTGGAAGGACTGAAATAGCCGTTAGATCCAAAAAAACTAGCCATTGGAAAAATACAGAAAACTAGCCATTGTTGCTATCCCCGTGAGTCAATTTGGCTCCATTTGCAGTTGAGCTGGCTCTATTTATAGGTGAGCTGGTTGGAGCAGGGATCCTAAAAATACAGTTCTCTATCTTTTTGAGAGAACCGGCTCGGATTGAAATCGAATCGGCTCGAGCCTGTGTCAGTCTTCTTCTAACATGTCAGAGTCAACTCAAAATCTCCTAGAGTTGGCTCCAAACCTTTTAACTTCATTTTCTTCATATTTTGGCCTTCCAAATTTGAATTTTTTGGCTCCAATCTCTTCTAAATTTATTTGCTTCTTCTAATTTCATTTATCTTCATAATGAGCTATCCAAATTTGTGATAACTTATTCTTTTAAGTATTTTGGCATGGCATGTTGAGAGAATTTATCTTTAAGATAAATTTTTTATTTTGGATACTTGAAAAATCCTACATTCAATCTTGAAATACATGATTAAAATCATAATTACTCAAAATTTGATAATCATCAAAATAAATCATAGGATCAACGATCTCCTTCTTTTTGATGATGACAAAACTTTAAATATGTGCATAATAATATATTATATATTTCAATTAATTTATCAATATGATCATGAAGTGAATAGATGACCACTTGTAAACATGTATTTCATGAAAGTTTCAACTCATCTTCAACTCATCATAAATTCATTTACTCAAGCATTTTATACATGATATTCAGGAAGACGTACATCCATAATATATACTCATTTTATATGATCATTTCAAGTAAAATAAATGAGCATTTCAAGCATGTAATTAACTCATGCATATCCTCAATATAACTCTCCCTATTTTTGACAGCATCAAAAGATTTACGGGAAAGATCAAGAAAAATCATCAAAATCAGTAAGATATAAGAATGTACCAATTTCAAAAGCATCAAATAAAAAAATATATATTAAAATTTGTCTCTTTATCCAAAGTATGTTCAAAATATTGCTTTCTTTTCATAAACTAGCTTGAATTCATATGCCAAAATGTTCTCCCCCTTTTTAAATGAATTTGACTCTATAATCTGATTTTCAATCAAGTAAGTAATTGCTTTGAGCTTATAAAAGGAATAGAATTTTTTAAAAGATTTGAGTAGTGAAATCAAGCACAATATTTAATTCAATATTCATTCTTTTTTATACTTAATAAATTTCAATCAATTAAGTTTTAAAAAGATATGTATTGAGAATGTATCGAGCAAATCAATGATAGTATCAAAATAAATGAGAGTTACATTTTCAAATTTACTTCTTGAGTATAAATTGCTTCAATACAAATAATTTATAAGAATTTTTTAATGCACATTAAAAATTCAGTACCATATTTAAATTTATAAATATATTTCAAAATTAGATATAGAAATTTATTTCTTGAAGTAGGAATACGCTTCAAATTCATTTTAACTCCAACTAATTGTCTAATAATAAGATAAAGCAATCAAATCATGTAAATCAAATTGGATGATCACATGAAAGCTTAAATTAAGAATGTTATAAAGTAATTGGTTGAGAATTTAAGATCATAATTCAATTTTCTCAATACAAATTAATTTAAATTTTCAACTAAGTCAAGATAATAAGTAGCATCTCTCCCCCTATTTTTAAGAGTAAATATCAAAAAAATTATTTTTTTACTACTTCAACAATATTCTATCCCCTATCTTTCATAATTAATGATGAATAATTTAATTATATATCTTTTCTAACCCTTGTTCTTTCAAATTAAGCACATTTAATATGAACTTAACTGATGCCAAATTTAATCTTTAAATTTAGATTATTTAATTTTTAAATTTATATTTTCTAATTTTTTTTAATGTTTTCTCCTCCTTAGTTTTGCAAACAAAGTCATTTTTAGAAAATACAATTTCAATAATGCATTTAGAGAACAGCCATAGAACTTTTCAATTTTAGAAATTTTCAGCATTAAAACTGAAATTTCAGCAAGAAAATCACTTTATGCTTTAAAGATTCAATAGAGATAGAATTTTTTTTTAATAATATGACCTTAAAAATACTTCTTCCATTTTTGTTACTAAAGCAGATCATTTAAAAATATATCACAAGAATTTGTTTCAAACTATGTAATAATAAGAATATAGCCATGAAAATTTAGATTTGAGATATAGTATATTTTTTTTGCTAAAAGATAAAATGTTGAAATTTAAGGAATGAATAAACTATTTGATATCTATTATAAGAATCATGATACCAATTGTGATAATATTCTGAAGAAATTCTTCTTGATATCAATTAAAAAAAGCTTGAGTTTAATTCTTTAAAAATTGATCAATAAAAATAATAAATTTAATTCTTCTTGATATCAAATATTTTGTGATTTAATCTAAATAGTAACTATCTTGATACAAATTAGAGATTTTAAAATAATACATTGTAAATCTATTTCTTGAAGATAATCAATCATAGCAAAGTATAAAAATATGTTTCAAATTCAGCTTTATACTAGATTTTTTGAAATAGCAACTTTTTCAAAAAAAAAATTGATATCAATTATTTTAGTTTTGAAGTGATAAAGATGAATCATTTCAAATCAAACAATTTTGAGAATTTAAAATGATAAATCAATTTGAATTGATATCAGCAGATCAGTCAAAGCAAACCTTAGAGAGTTTTTCAGTTTTTCTTCAAAAAGATTATCTCTTTCTTTTCTTAAGAAATATAAAGCAATTAGGTTCAAAAAAGGTATATAATTTTTGAATTTGTCTTAAAAAGTATCATATCAAGAATATAGTTGTGCAAAACCAGATTTGAGACAAAGACATTCTTTTCTTTTTGTCAAATGATAAATCAATCAAATATAGGATAAATAGTAAGTTATTTGATACCAATTGATTAAAACTGAAGTCCACTTTAAATCTTTAGCATTAAAGATAAATGACAGTTTTCTTAAAATATTTTACTTGATATCAATTTCAAAAGATTCAGGAAGAACATTTTCCAAATTCAATTTTTAAAATCAATCAATCAAAACAAAATGTGAATGTTCATCAATAAATTCTCTTTTAAGATAAAAAAAAGAATCAAATCAATGATCAACACAAATATTCATATTGATTTGGAGGATCAAGAATCAATCAATTGGGGGTATGATAATCAAACAAATCAAGTATGATCAAATTAAGGAGAATCTAGATAATAGTTCTATAAGATTTGGTTCAACTAGGAAATTTCAAATCCTTAGGGATAAAACTAAGATGCAATGCATATCAACACATTATGCACTTGATCTCTTATGACTAGAATGTCTTATCTTCAAGTGCTTAGATTATATAATTTTTTTGAAGAATTTCAATAATTAAGCATCTTATGTAGAGAATGTCAAAAATTTGTTCAATTTATAAATTTTACAATCAAAAGGATCCTTATACAATCATGCTTATTTCTTTTTTTTTTAAATGATAACATGATACAAGAGATTGAACAAGCATGTTGAATTTAGGATAAAAATATGAGCTTAAAAACAAACAATCAAAATGATATACTAGTTTTAAGCAATATATCAAAACATGCAAGTCATGGAGTATAATCATTATAAGCATGAATAAATCATCAAAATCAATTATCCACTCTTAATAAATTCAGTATATATTGATGGTATGATTTAAAGAAAGGTTTAGCTTTTACCAAATATCGTCACCCATTTTCTCAAGTCTAAGCCATCCATTCATAAGAATTAACTTCTTTTACTTCATTGGATGCTTGGCCTACCTGCAAAAAATATTTTCTAACTTTTGGCACCCAAGCTATCTTGGGTCTATTGAGATTAGATCTTATGGTTTCTTTTGAAATCTATATTTACTTAATCAAAGTATGGTTAATTTTTCTAGTATTATATTCAAAAATTTTGTGGCCAACTTTGTTGCATTTAAAGCAAACTATAAAATGATTTTTAGAATAAGCTTTTGTAAATATATTCTTAACAAGTTTCTATTTTCTTAATGAATTGTAACCAATTCCAGCTTTATTGAAAATAGCTTTTTGATTGATTAAAATAGATTAAAGCTTTTGAGAGTCAATTATAAACTTGTTAAGCACAAGCTTCAATGTTTCAATCTCTTTTCTTAATTCCACATTTTCTTTCAAAAAAGATTTCTTTTCTTTCAATAATTTTTTTTCAATAGAAAATTTAGATTTTTCAAATTCTTCCTTCAACTTGTTGTTTTCTTTAACTAAAAATTTTTCAAATTTAAAAGTATTTCTTTATCTTTAGTCAAATAATTCTTTTCTCTTAAAAAAATTGGTTTTTCTAATAAAATTTTGTTCTTCTCTTCAGCCAAAAATAGATTAGACTTTTTAAGTTCTTTATTTTTTAGCTTCAACTTTTTAAATTCATCCATTAAATTATTGAAGGCTTCAAATAATTCATTAAAAGTAAAATTAGAAGAATTTTTAAAATTTATCTCATCCTCAATAGTCATGAGGTAAAGATTTGTCACTTCCTCTTCCTCATCGAAACTTGATATATCATTATCTCTCCAAATCCCTAACATTGCTCTTTATTTGGTCCTTTTGGGATGATGTTCGATTAGAGAGTAATTTGGCTTGTAATGTCGTCTTTTATTGTCTTCTTTCTTCTTCAAGCTTTTCTTCATGAAAGACTTCTTGAATTTTTTTATGAGAACCATCATGTCCTCATCATCATCTTCACTTTCTTCTTCTTCATCATCTTCATCTGACTCATTGCTTTCCTCAAAATGTATTATGGATTTGAAAGCAATGACCTTTTTCTTCTTTGACTTTTCTTCTTCTTCCTTTTGACCCATATTTAACTCATGAGTCATGAGTGAACCGATTAGCTCTTCCAAGGATAGCTTAGTAAGGTCTTTCGCTTTTTGAATCGCTGTCATTTTAGCTTTCTATGTCTTTGGTAAACTTCTTAAGACCTTGCAAATGAGTTCATGGTTAGTGTATGTTTTGCCAAGACTATTTAAAGCATTAATTATATCCATAAATCTTGAAAATATATCGAAAATAGACTCATGTGGTTTCATTTTGAACATTTCATATTTGTGAACAAGCAAACTAATTTTAGATTCTTTAACTTGGCTTGTTCTCTGATGAGTTACTTCTAATCTATCTCAAATCTCTTTAACCAATGTGCAAGTTGATATTCTATTAAATTTATATACATTTAAAAAATAAGAAAGTATATTAATGGCTTTTGCATTTAATTGAGCTATCTTTTTATCATTCTCATCCCAATCTTTTATCGATTTGGGAAGAGACTTTCTATTTACATTAATAGTGTGTGTGTATGATCTTCTAGTTATGATTCTTCATATATCATAATCTAGAGCTTGTATATAAATTCTCATTTTTATTTTTTTAAAAAAGAATAGCTTGTTCTATCAAAAAGTGATCGCCTAGATGTAGATTATCCTTCAGCAAATAAAATACCACTTTGGATTGTTATGATCTTTGGCTCTTGACTGTCTGGTCAACAACTAATATTAGAGTATCTGTTCTGATACCACTTATTGTCTAGAAATAGCAATCCAAGAGGAGGAGTGAATTGAGTTCTTTAAAAATTTTAATCAAATTTAAAGTCTAAATAAATATGTACTTCAAATTAAACAAACTTGAGTGTTTGTGAGGTGATTACAATGTGCAACAACAAAAATTGAATATAATTAAGGCATATAAAAAGCTATGCAAGAAGTAAACCAAAGTTTAATCAAGAAATAAAAGCAAGTAAAACAAGCATAAGAAGGCACAACACAAACACACAAAGATTTATAGTGGTTCGGTACAACCCCATACCTACATCCACTCCCCAAACTTTTCTTAAAAATTTTACTATAATCTCTCTGATTACTATGTGTTTATTTTTTCAGACTCACAAATAAATTTAATTAATTTTTTGAGATCATCAATCATAACCTTACATCGATAGTTTTATCGAACTCACTATCAATCTAGTTGGTTTTTGAACTCATCAATCAAAATCTATAATGTCCAATTTCAAACTTGGATAGACCTTAACCTCAAGTTTCTTTCCTCTAAAGAAACTTATAAAGAAAATAAAAATACAAGATAAGATTTTAGCATAAAATAAAAACTAAAGTAGAACTCTTTTGAAGCATGGAGGAGCAAAATGATTGATATTTTGAAGCTTTATCTTCTCTTCTTTGAAGCTTGAGAGGATGTAGAAATAGTCGATGAAGATGAATGTTCTTGAAAGCCCACTAAAATCTGTGCTCAAATCCCTCTTTTTTTTTTCTTTTTTTTTAATATTCAATGTTCCTCACAAAAGTAAAAGATTCTCTCTTTAAATCCACATAATCTTACTTTTCAAATGATTCTCTAGCTTTTTATAAACTTGAAAGTGGCTTTTGAATGAGCTTTGATTATTGAAAGGACTGAAATAGCTATTAAATCTAAAAAACTGGCCATTAAAAAAGTACAGAAAACTAACCATTGTTACTGTCCTTAGGAGTCGAGTCGGCTTTATTTGCAATCGAGCTAGCTCGATTTACCAGCGAGCCGACTCCAATTAAAATCAGACTGACTCGAGTAGGGATTCTAAAAATATAGTTCTCTGTCTTTTTGAGAGAGCCAACTCAGATTGAAATCTAGTTAGCTCGAGCCTATATCAGTCTTCTTTCAACGTGCTAGAGTCGACTCGAAACCTGCTAGAGTTGGCTCCAAACCTTTCAATTTCATTTTTTTTCATATTTTGGCCATTCAAACTTGAATTTCTTAGCCTCAATCTCTTCTAAATTTACTTTTTACTTTTAATTTTATTTATTTTCAGAATGAGCCAACCAAATTTGTGATAACTTATTCTTTTAAGTGCTTTAGCATAGCATCTTTAGAAGATTTATCCTTAAGATAAAATTTTTATTTTGGATGCTTGAAAAATTCTACATTCAATCTTGAAACACATGATTAGCATCATAATTACTCAAAGTTTTGTAATCATCAAAATCAATTATAGGGTCAACAAACTATGCTCAAGAACCTATGATCTTGTAAAAAAAAAAGAAAATAGAATAGTGGATGGGGGCTTTCAGAGCCTCTTACCATGAGAGTTGAGTTTTGTTTTAGAGCCTTTAAGTTCTACTAAAATTTCTTCTTATTTATTTGCCTTGGCTTGGACTTGATCTTTGTCTCAGTCTGGTCTTATTTTTGCTTCGATTTTGCCTTGTTCTATGTCTTGGTTTAAACTTGATTTTGACTTCAGATAAGGCTGATTTTTGACTTTAGATTAGCTTGATTGTGACTTCAGACTAGCTTAATCTTGACTTCAGATTAATCTTGATTTGGGCTTCAGATTGGCCTTCATTTTGACTTCGAATTGCCTGGTTCTAGGCTTCAGATTAGCATCTAAATTGACTTTGGATTGGTCTAGTTCTGGGCTTTAGATTGGCCCAAATTTTGACTTCAGATTGGCCTGGATCTGTGCTTCAGATTGATCTTGATTCTAATATTAGATTGGCCTTGATCTGACTTCAGATTAGCTTGGATCTAGACTTCAAATTGACCTAGATCTGAGCTTCAAATTAGCCTTTATTTTTGTTGGGAATAGTGTCCCAAAGCCAATCGTCAGTCTGTTGATGGTTGTACTCTTTGTTGTATTAGTACATGAATTATAAATTAATAAAAATTATTTTGATATTTTTTATCATAAATTATTTCATCTTCTAATAAACTCCTATGTTGTGATGAAGTCCTTAGGACTATTTAGACTCGACAAAGGAGGATTTGTCATTTAGTCCTTAAACCTGTTCGCGACCAAATGATATGTTGTTACCAAGGATGACAACGTTTATCAAGCATAGGTCGTTGTGTGCCATATGGGTTGGTTGTCCTCTTAACCAAGGAGTGTAGAGACACTGGTATGGCATACAGGTGAGATATAAGGGTACATCTGCACTGAACATGATCGAGTCTGGAGCTTTTTCTACTGTCAAGATTTGCTCCGATGGGATATGGGTATAACTATCCCTCCGACCTGAGACTGCCACGGTGACTTGCAAGCAACTCACTGCACTTAGGCACTGGACTACCTGAATTTCTAATTCAGTGACGAAAGGCTGCTGGGTGTAGTCAAGTACTTGACTTGTCGGTGCGTGTGTCAAGATGAGATTGACCACTCCAGTTCAAGAGCTGTGTACAGTCATATTTTAATTTAGCAAAATCTTGGCCAGGGTAGTCCTAGTGAGGAGTCACAGGACTATTTGAGTTGAGCACGATTCGGATGATCTAATCATGGTTGACAGTTTAACCCTGAGTCATCCTATACATAGGGGTCAAAAGGGATGAATTATACAGTAACCATATTCACGTAGGTTCTGAGTGTTGCGATTGTGACTATTCGACCTATCCGGATGTCGGATACCATTTCTAGATGGTCACTTCGATTAGTATAGGAATTGGTTCCTGTGCTATCGGCTTAGGTTCAAACCTGCAGGATCACACACATTAGAGGTTCATATCTGATCTGATGGTTGATGAAGAGTCTTAATGCTCGTAGACTATGAGTCCTATGTGTCTGAGACTCTGTGATCAAGAATCAAGATTCTCTGATCCCGAGTCCCACACATTTTGGGTACCGGGGTCAAGAGTCCCACTAGTTTGGGACTTTTTGATCAAGATTTCATATCGTTAGACTTTGATGCCCGATTGCCCATCAGATTTCGACTCACTATTTATGAGAGGTTTAATTAGTGATTTGATCATAAATTAACTCAATTTGATTGAGTAATTATTTTTGGATCAAGTCCAATTGAATTGGATTCAGTTGGGTTTGACCCGATTAGGTTAAGAGTTGACCTAATCGCCGAAGTGGTTTGGTCCCTGATTTGATCAGGGGTTGAGCTTAGTCAATTTTTGATTTGATTAATATTTTATTGAGCCTAAATAAGCCTAATTAAGTTGAGTTTAACTTAGTTTAATTATGCTTAACCTATTTTGATTAGGTTGGTTCAATTATTATCAAACCACCTTTTGAATTCAACTCCCTGTGCCACCTCACTTCTCTGCGCCCATTTGAATTCATGAGAAGCAACTTCTCATGAATTTTCTCCCACACAAAAGGTATCCCATGCCCACCCTTGTGTGCCAATTATCTGGATAAAAATAAGTTAGTTGGCCATTCAAATTCAAAGGATGTTTGAATTTGAATGGGCAACCAACTAATCCATGCGCCACCCACCTTATCTTATGCGCCCCTTGCTTTACACGAGAAAGAGTTTCTCATGTAAACTCTCCATGCACAAGAGAGCCCACGCCCTTCTCTTCTCATGCATAAAGTTGATAGGAATGAGTTGGTTGGCATTTGAATTCAAATGAGCAACCACTTATCTTTATCCTCTCACGCGGTAAAAATGCTGCAAAGATGCGATCTTGAATCGTTTTAAAAAGGAGATAAGATTGGGCGTGCACAGAAGATATCTAAGAAAAAAGGGTGGCATGAGAGAGCTTTCTTGCGTGAGAAAAGAAAAGAAAAGGAGAGAAAAGAAAGAAACAATTGGGCGCAAGTTTCTTCGATGAGTACCCTAGGGTTTTGGCCTAGGGTTCGAGAAGTGAGAAAGTGAGCTATGAGTGTCGTGAGCCCACCAAACTTCAGAGAAAGCTTCAACAACCTCTCAAGTATATCTGCTGATGATCCAGAGCATCTGAAGATTTGACAGATCAAGATCGAAGGAGTTCGATAAACATCAGCCATCAAAAGGGTTCAGCCACGAACTAGCATTCGTGAGGAGCCAATCAAACCGAAAGCTTCATATGGATGATCCACAGAGGCCAGACATACTGTGTGGCTGTGTTGCGATGATCAGATCCTCTCGATGGTGATCAGATTACGGCGATCGACTACCTGCATAAAGGTAATGTGTTTTGAACATATAACAGTAAATTATTTACTATAGAAGTTTGAATTTCAAATTTAAATACATGCGATGTATATATCATATTTAAATCTTTATGTAGAGTTTATACATATTAATTAATTAGATTAATTAATAATTTTCACTATAAAATTATAATTTTGAAAAAGTTTTAAAATTACTGTTTTACCCCTGCACTGAAATTCACTTCAATTGGTATCAGAGCGGGTTCTAAAATATGATATACATTTGCATGCATAGATTAAGTTGTAATCTAAAAGTTTAAATTTAAAATTTAAAATTTAAAATTTAAAATTTGAATTTTAAAATTTATTTCGAAATTCAAAATTCAAAATTTTAAAATTCAAATTTTGAAATTTGAATTTTAAAATTTAAAATTTAAAATTCAAAATTCAAAAATTTGAAATTCAAATTTTGAAATTTGAAATTTAAAATTTGAAATTTGAAATTTGAAATTTGAAATTTGAAATTTGAAATTTATTTAAAATTTCAAATTTGAAATTCAAAATTTAAAATTCAAAATTTAAAATTCAAAATTTGAAATTCAAAATTTTGAAATTTAAAATTTAAAATTTGGTTGAAATTTGAAATTTAAAATTTGAAATTTAAAATTTAAATTTTAAAATTGATATATTTAGATATACTTGATCCAAGTAGCAAGTAGTCTAATTAGGTTGGTTGCCATGGTCGTCCAGTCAAAGGAGAAAAGTAGGATTTAAATGCCCTCTCCTCCCATTCGATGGGGTTCTCCTATGGCGGTAGGGGTACCGCTGTAATTATATCTCATGCAGATGAAGCAGTGAAAGGACTTAATTGTAAAGGTTCAATGATAAAATTTATCATGAATGTGTTAGATTAGATCTAAAGGAATATTCATGATTTATTTTGATTGAGTTATTTTCTGTTATGTAATTAGCAATAGGATTGCTGTTTATGAAATGTGCTGATCTATTTATGAAATAAGTCAACACATTTGGTGAACAGAAAATAAAACCTTTCAAATTTAAAAATTATTTTCAAAATGCTAAATCCTGACCTATCAGCCCAAATACTTAATTAAAAGAATTAAGTGTTGTCTAGTTGGTCTAGAATTGTGAATTAAGACCTATGACAATTGCATAAACTTGTGGGTCAATGGGTTAGATGAATTAGGTCCATAATTAGGTTAGACCTAAGGTTAGCTTAAAGAAATAGACTAAATTAGAGTAATTGATCAAATCTAATCAAAAGTTGAATTAGATTAGGCCAAGGATACTCTAGACTCAACTCCAATAGTTGTAGTTGAATGGGTCCATGTCTTTAACTAGACCAAGATGGACTTAATTCATGGCTACACGATGGAACCCTATTTACTAAGTTGATCAAATTAAAACTAATGAACCAGTTGGTGTCTAAGGTAAGTTCGACAGTTTGACCAATGGTTCTTAAGTGGGAGTTACTCGCATTGATTCGATCTCTGACGAGTTAATGGCATATCCCCACCACTGATCTCACTTACCTGGCCAACCTGGTGAGTTAGATTTTGATTAGATCACTGGATGATTATGGCTCACCCATGTCATTAGGTAAATCAGTGTGACTGATTTAGGTGCTCCTAATGCTGGCTTTAATTAAATCTTTTTTAATCTAACTTGGTGAAGTCAGTGGGAGGATTAAAATTAGCTGATTAATTTCTTCTCTTCCATCCTTTAATAAAAATCCTCAAAAATTATTAAGTCCCTAAAAATGATTAAGTTATAGTGATAACTAAGTCATAGCCTCCCATTAAGTGAGTGATAATGAGTCCATTAGTTTAATAATCATTGGAGGCCCAAAGGCCTGGTGCTTATTGACTAATGAAATTATTATTCATAGTATGATAATTTGGTTGAGTCTTTCTGATGGTGGTAAGGTTGGCCGGCCAAAGTCAGGCCTGATCATTTATTGGTCAGATTCACCAAAACAAGTCATGTTAATGGTTGGACCTAACCAGATCTTTTCAATGGAGGCCAAAGCCTACTGATTAGGTTCTGGGGCAAAATTAATTACTAAAAGTTATTTAGAGAAATAACTGGTTATGAACCTACCCATAGATGCACATGGGTTGACCAACCAAAGTTGGGCTCGTGTGTAATCCGTATGGATTCTAGTACCCACTAAGGAATTAAAGTAATTCTTCGAATTGGAGGTTGAGGCTACCAGTTCATAAAAATATTGGGAGAAATTTTAGACTAAAGTCCAAGTCTTTAGTATTAATAATTTATATACTAATAGAGGTCTAGTTTTTTTTTATGCAGCTATGGCCACTACCCTGTCGCTCCAGTCATTATTAGATAATGACAAGCTCATGGGATCTAATTTCAATAGCTGGTATCAAAAATTAAAAATCATCCTTGAGCATGAGCAGATCCTTTATGTAGTAACGGATCCGACACCCGAGGAGCCAGCCCCGAACGCTAGAGGGACGGTCTGAGATACTTACTAGAAGTGGCTCAACGACTGCACCACCGTTCGGTGCATAATGCTGGCGGCAATGAATGATGAGTTCAGTCGCAGGTTCGAGAATGCCCAATCGCAGAAGATGCTTCAAATATTGAACGACTCCTTTGGCACGCCTGACGATGTTGAAAGGCATAAAACTAGTTGTGCCATTTTCAATGCTCGGATGAGGGATGGGGCCTCAGTCACCAATCATGTACTGTACATGATCGAAATGATTGAGCGCCTAAGTAAACTAGGCTTTCCCTTGCACGAGCAGCTCGGTAAGGATACGATCCTTAATTCTTTGCCCAAGTCTTTCCTCTCCTTCCTTACTCATTTTTGGATGACAAAGTCTGCAGTGAACTATCACGGCTTGTTGGGGTTGCTGCAGAACTTTGAGAAGGACTACCAGCTCCAAAAGGAGTCGGTGAATGTTGTGGGAGGATTTTCTTCTGGTCGTCGACCCTTTAAGAAAGGGAAGAAGAACAAGAAGAAGAAAAATAAGAAGGTACAGTCGCATGCTGGGACATCAGCACAGGGTCAGACCAAGAAGCGCAAGCCCGACTAGAGCCAGGCGGAGTGCTTCTTTTGCAAGAAGTAGGGACACTGGAAGAAAAACTGTCCTCTATACATTGCCTCCCTGGACCCGAACAGGCCGAAGAAGAAGCAAGGTAATTATATGATAACACCTTGCAACTTTTTCATTTATGATACTACTGCCTGGGTATTGGATATCGGAAGCCCTTATCATGTCTATAATTTGATGCAGGGTCTGCAGATCAGTAGGAGATTTGATGAAGATGAGAGATTCCTAAACGTTGGAGATGGAAGCAAAGTTTCAGTTCTAGCTTTAGGAATCATGAACCTTGTAATCAATTCTCGTAATGTAATTCTGAGTGAATGTCACTATTATCCAAGCTTTTTATTAAATATTATTTCTGTAGGCCTTTTGGCCATGTACAGTTATGAATTTTTAATAAAAAGAAATATTTGCAATATCATTTTGAATGGTATTACAATATTTGTTGGATAACTAAATAATGAAATTTACTTACTATCATAGCCTGTTAATGTGATTCAAACCTTCGATAAATGTCCTAGAATATATAATGTGTCAGAAGTCTACCTTTGGCACTGTAGGCTAGGTCATATCAATAAGATCAGGATAAACAGGTTGGCTCAAGAAGAAATTCTTGAAGTTGGTGATTGTGAATCACTTCCAACCTGTGAGTCCTGTCTTCTTGGAAAGATGACCAAGTCACCTTTTACTGGAAAAGGTGAGCAAGTCAGTGAACTCTTGGATCTGGTACATTCTGATGTATGTGGACCCATGAGCTCAAGTGCAAGAGATGGATATTTCTACTTCATAACCTTCACAGATGACCTATCGAGGTATGGGTATGTCTACTTAATGAAGCATAAGTCGGAGTCGTTTGAAATGTTCAAACTATTCCAAAATGAGGTAGAAAAATAAACTGGAAAGTATATTAAAACTCTTCGATCTGATTGAGGAGGTGAATACCTTTCCAATGAGTTTCTGACATATCTTGAGAAGAATGGGATTCTCTCTCAGTGGACACCTCCTGAAACACCATAGCATAATGGTGTGTTTGAAAGGAGGAATCGGACCTTGTTGGATATGGTTCGATCCATGATGGGGTTTGCTGGTCTGCCGATCTCCCTCTGGGGATATGCACTCGAATCGACTTGTTATCTTCTAAATAGGGTTCCAAATAAGTCTATAATTAAAATTCCATATGAGATATGGATAGGATGTAAGCCAGTTCTCTCGCACCTTAGGGTTTGGGGGTATCCGACTTATGTTAAATGTTTAATTACAGACAAGCTTGGACCTAGGTCTGACAAGTGTTATTTCATAGGGTACCCAAAAGAGATCAAAGGGTATTATTTCTACCTAGATGATGAGCAAAAGGTGTTTGTCAGCCTTAAGGCAATCTTTTTAGAAAAGGAGTTCCTTGGTGAAGGGACGGTTGCCTCTAAGGTCAAACTTGAGAAAGTTCGGTAGGTGGAAAAACCAACACAAGTAGCTGAATCTGAACTGGATTTGGTTAGATCAGATCTGGAGCCCATTGTTTCTACACCCTTAAGACGATCTGGTAGAGTACCACATCAACCGGACAGATACTATGATTTCTTAGTCCGAGATGGTGATCCTATCGAACTTGATGAAAATGATGAGGATCCGATCACCTACATGGATGCAATGCAGAGATCTGACTCTGAGAAATGGTTAGAGACCATGAAATCCAAAATGGAGTCCATAAAGGTCAATGATGTGTGGACATTGGTTGACCCACCCGAAGGAGTAAAACCCATAGGGTGTAAGTGGGTCTTCAAGAGGAAGAGGGGCACAGACAGAAAGGTGAAAACCTATAAAGCCCGTCTGGTTGCCAAGGGATATCGTCAATGTTATGGTATAGACTATGACGAGACATTTTCTCCTGTGGCAATGCTCAAATCCATTCAGATTATGCTTGCGATAGCTGCCCATCTGGACTATGAAATCTGACAGATGGATGTGAAGACAGCTTTCCTAAATGGAGAGCTGGTTGAAGAGGTGTATATGATACAACCTGAAGGGTTCACATCCACAGATGAGTCTAAGGTGTGCAGGCTACAGAGGTCCATTTATTGACTTAAGCAAGCATCCCAGAGTTGGAACATACATTTTAATAAGATGATCAAGATGTATGGCTTCGTTAAGAATAGAGAAGAGTCCTGTATTTATAAGTGGGCTAATGGTCCAGTAGTGATATTTTTTGTATTGTATGTGGATGACATTCTCTTAATCAGGAATGATGTCCCTGCATTACAGGGAATAAAGATTTAGCTGTCGTCACAGTTCTCCATGAAGGATCTGGGGGAAGCTTCCTACATCCTAGGGATGAGGATCTATAGGGATAGATCTAAAAGGTTGCTTGGCTTATCCCAGTCCACGTACATTGATACTATGCTGAAGAGATTCAGCATGGAGAATTTCAAGAAAGGCTATCTACCGATAGGCCATGAAATTTTTCTCTCAAAGAGGGATTGTCCGACAACACCTCAAGAGAGAGAGAGCGCATGGGTAAAATTTCATATGCTTCGATAGTGGGATCTATCATGTACGCCATGACATATACACGACCAGATGTGGCATACTCACTAGGGGTAGTGAGTAGATACCAATCTGATCCAGGGGAGAATCACTAGAAGGTTGTTAAAACCATCCTGAAGTATTTAAGAAATACTAAGGACCAGTGGCTTCTTTATGGTGAATCGGACTTGAGACTTATAGGGTTTACAGACTCTAGTTTTCAGTCTGATCATGATGACAGCAAGAGTATGTCGGAATTTATTTTTACCCTTAATGGTGGGGCTGTCTGCTGAAAAAGTTTCAAGCAGCACACTGTGGCTGATTCAATTGTGAGGTGGAGTATGTCGCTGCATCAGATGCTGCCAAAGAAGCGGTGTGGCTGAGAAAATTCATCACCGAGCTCGGAGTAGCACCCTCCCTTGTTGGTCCAGTTCTGCTCCACTGTGACAGCTCTGGAGCCATTGCTCAGGCAAAAGAACCAAAGGCACACCAATGGACGAAGCATATTCTACGCCGCTACCATCTCATCTGAGAAATCGTGGATCGAGATGACGTCGACCTTCAAAAGATCGATGGAAAGGAGAACCTGACCGACCCATTGACTAAAGACATTACGGTGAAGGAGTTCGATGACTTCAAGTCAAAGATGGGTATTAGATACTGCACCGATTGGCTTTAGGCCAAGTGGGAGATTATTGGGAATAGTATCCCAAAGCCAATTATCAGCCTGTTGACGGTTGTGCTCTTTGTTGTATTAGTATATGAATTATAAATTAATAAAAATTATTTTGATATTTTTCATCACAAATTGTTTCATCTTCTAATGAACTCCTGTGTTGTGGTGAAGTCCTTAGGACCATTTAGACTCGACAAAGGAGGATTTGTCGTTTAGTCCTTAAACCTGTTCGTGACCAAATAATACGTTGTTACCAAGGACGACAATGTTTATCAAGCATAGATCGTTGTGTGCCATATGGGTTGGTTGTCCTCTTAACCAAGGCGTGTGGAGACACTGGTATGGCATATAGGTGAGATGTAAGGGTACATCTGCACTGAATGTGACTGACTTCGGAGCTTTTTCTACTATCAACATTTGCTCCGATGGGATATGGGTATAACTGTCCCTCCGACCTAAGACCGCCACGGTGACTTGCAAGCAACTCACTGCACTTAGGCACTGGACTACCTGAATTTCTAATTCAGTGACGGAAAGCTGCTGGGTGTAGTCAAGTACTTGACTTGTCGGTGCGTGTGTCAAGATGGGATTGACCACTCCAGTTCAGGAGTTGTGTACAGTCGTATTTCAATTTAGCAAAACCTTGACCAGGGTAGTCCTAGTGAGGAGTCACAGGACTGTTTGAGTTGAGCACGATTCGGATGATCTAATCAGGGTTGACAGTTTAACCCTAAGTCGTCCTATACACAGGGGTCAAAAGGGATGAATTATACAATAACCATATTCACGTAGGTTCTGAGTGTTGTGATTATGACTATTCAATCTATCTGGATGTCGGGTATCATTGCTAGATGGTCACTTCGATTAGTACAGGAATTAGTTTCTGTACTATCGGCTTAGGTTCGAACCTGCGGGGTCACACACATTAGAGGTTCCTATCTGATCTGATGGCTGATGAAGAGTCTTAATGCTCATGGACTATGAGTCCTATGTGTCTGAGACTCTGTGATTGAGAATCAGGATTCTCTTATCATGAGTCCCACACATTTTGGGTACCGGGGTCAAGAGTCCCACTGGTTTGAGACTTTTTGATCAAGGTTTCATATCGTTGGACTTTGATGCCCGATTGTCCATCAGATTTGGACTCACTATTTATAAGAGGTTTAATTAATGATTTGATCACTAATTAACTCAATTTAATTGAGTAATTATTTTTGGATCAAGTCCAATTGAATTGGATTCAGTTGGGTTTGACCCGATTAGGTTAAGAGTTGACCTAATCGCTGAAGTGGTTTGGTCCCTGATTTGATCAGGGGTTAGACTTAGTCAATTTTTGATTTGATTAAGATTTTATTAAGCCTAAATAAGCATAATTAAGTTGAGTTTAACTTAGTTTAATTATTCTTAACCTATTTTGATTAGGTTGGTTCAATTATTATCAAACCACCTTTTGAATTCAACTCCCTGTGCCACCTCACTTCTCTGCGCCCATTTGAATTCATGAGAAGCAACTTCTCATGAATTTTCTCCCACATAGAAGGCATCCCATGCCCACCCTTGTGCACTAATTATCTAGATAAAGATAAGTTAGTTGGCCATTCAAATTCAAAGGATGTTTGAATTTGAATGGACAACCAACTAATCCATGCGCCACCCACCTTATCTTGTGCGCCCCTTGCTTTACACGAGAAAGAGTTTCTCGTGTAAACTCTCCATGCATAAGAGAGCCCACACCCTTCTCTTCTCATGTGTAGAGTGGATAGGAATTAGTTGGTTGGCATTTGAATTCAAATTCGATTTGAATTCAAATGAGCAACCACTTATCTTTATCCTCTCACATGGTAAAAATGCTGCAAAGATGCGGTCTTGCATCGTTTTAAAAAGGAGATATGATTGGGCATGCGTAGAAGATATCTGAGAAAAAAGAATGGTGTAAGAGATCTTTCTTGCATGAGAAAAGAAAAGAAAAGGAGAGAAAAGAAAGAAACAAGTGGGCGCAAGTTTCTTCGATGAGCACCCTAAGGTTTTGGCCTAGGATTCGGGAAGTGAGAAAGTGAGCTACGAGTGTCGTGAGCCCACCAGACTTCAGGAAGAGCTTCAACAACCTCTCAAGCATATCTACTGATGATCTGGAGCCTCCAAAGATTTGACAGATCAAGATCGAAGGAGTTCGATAAACATCGGCCATCAAAAGGGTTCAGCCATAAACTAGCATTCGTGAGGAGCCAATCAGATCGAAAGCTTCGTGTGGATGATCCACAGAGGCTAGACACACTATGTGGCTACATTACGATGATCAGACCCTCCCGATGGTGATCAGATTGCGACAATCGACTATCCACACAAAGGTAATGTGTTTTGAACACATAACAGTAAATTGTTTACTGTAGAAGTTTGAATTTCAAATTTAAATACAGGCTATGTATATATCATATTTAGATCTTTGTATAGGGTTTATATATGTTAATTAATTAGATTAATTAATAATTTTCATCATAAAATTATAATTTTTTAAAAAATTTAAAATTACCATTTTACCCCTGCACTGAAATTCACTTCAATTTTGACTTCAGATTAGCCTGGATCTGAGCTTCAGATTGGCCTTGATTTTGATTTAGACTTTGAATCAGCTTTGATTCTAACTTTGGATCGATCTTGATCTAGTCTTCAAATTGACTTTAATTCTAACTTCGGATCGACCTTGATCTGGACTTTGGATCGATTTTGATTTTAACTTTGGATCGGCCTTGATCTAACTTCAGATTAGCCTTTATTTTGACTTTAGATTGGATTAGATTTGGCTTCAGATTAGCCTGAATCTAGTTTTGGATTGGCCTAGATCTGATTTCAGATCGGCCTTTATTTTGACTTCAGATTGCCTTAATTTTTACCTTGAATTGGCCTTGATTTTGACCTCAGATTGCCTTGATTTTTACCTCAAGTTGACTTGATTTTCACTTTGGATTGACCTTGATCTTCGCTCTCTTATGACTTGTGGACATATAAAAAGGAAAGAAAATAGAATAATAGAAAAGGGCTTGTGAGCCTCTTACCATGAGAGCTTTAATTGTGGGAGTCTCTCTCTCTTAGGGTCTATTTTCATAGAATGTCCTTGATTCTATTCAAGTAGATGAGGAAGTATAGATTCATCATGATTTAAAAGAAAAAATTTAGAGGATTTTCATAATCTCCTTTCTTACTTGGATTTTAATATGTTGCGATCTCCTTCCTTGTTTATATCCCGCTAAGAATTCAAATTTAAAATATGGACAAAAAAATAATAAGAATTTGAAAATTGAAGAATTTTTGTAGTATCCTTTCTCATTGGACATCGCGATCTCCTTCCTTATTTGGATCCTTCTTTTTTATCTGGATGTTGCGATCTCCTTCCTCATTTGAATCTTGCTAAAAATTTAAATTAAATTTTAAATATAGACAAGAAAGTAAGAATGATCCAAGAATCGAGGATTCTCTTAGTCTTCTTCTTTATTTGGATCATAAGCCCCAGTTTTGAGCTCGATTAGGATAGTTTGGAGGATGTTGATTGATTTGGAGGCAACTAGATCTGATCAATGTTAGTTGATTATGAGATGGCTAGTCTGGATCTCGTCAATGTCCAATAGATATGATCATCAGGATCTCGATGGCGTTGGGACGACACGATGAAGTTTTTTTGACTAGAGACTTACTCCTTCCTATAAATGGGCCTGAGCCCTTCCTCTAGCATCAATCTATTATGGTAGAAATCTATCTTGAGATTAGATTGGCTAGAGCTTGATGGAGATGCAGGTCGGTAACAGCTAGATGGTGGTGGCAGGTTCTGCAAGAAAAGTCTCCAATAGAAGTTGGCTCCAATGGGGATCCTTTGATGCTTAAGTCAAATATCTAGCATAGATGAAAAGGAATGCAGAAAGAGATCGTGTGCGCATACCTCCAGGATCTCTTGGAGGTCCTTTTGTAGGTGAGGGCTAGAGAGCCATTTTGGACAGATTACATGATTGATTTAGACATGATATGGTAAGATTTTTTATCAGAATTTTTGAGATCAGGTGGTTACACCTACCTTATCTATTCTAGAGCCAGCTAAATATCACGGGCATTTTTAAATTTTGAAATGAGGATGCAGATTGGATTGGACTGGCTTCTTTTGTTAAGGCTTCGGCGTGGTCCAATGGAGGCGAATGCTGAAGGAAAGAAGTGGCTAGAGCTAACTATGTTCAATGAGATAAAGATTGGTGAGGGCTGAAGTATACCTATGGCTGAAGTTAGTGATCGGTTAGTTTAGGTATCCAGTCGTCTCCATATGTTGGACAAATGTCAGATGTTAGCTATCATGGAGACTAAGATAGGCTAGAGGCCGAAGTTAGGATTGGCTAATCCTGGGCATTCTACTTAAGGGGATCACTAGGAGTCAAGTGTTGGGAAAGATGCCTCAAAATTTGATCCACAGGAGTGAAAACCTAGATGCAAAGAAGCCCAACTCGAAGAGCACATTGCGAGGAGTCCGAAGATGCAAAGCAATGAGATCTGCAGCATCCAAACCAACAGGGCCGCACCGTGCAGGCTCGAAGGTAGGCCAGGGGGGCCTACAGTGCATGCCCGACCCAACCAAGTGGGCAATCCCAGCATGCGGGCACATGCAGGCATAGGCCCATATTGGAAATTATGTCCTAAAGTCAATCGTTTGATGATTGTACTAATTATAAATACATATGAATTTATTAATAATAAAAGTTATTTCACTTTTTTCATCACAAGATTACATCTTCTAACGAACTCCTGTGTTGTGATAAAGTCCTTAAGATCACTTTGATCGATAAAGGAGGATTTATCACGTAGCTCTTAAATTGGTTCGCAACCAAATGATATGCTATTATTAGGATGATAGCAATATCAAATGTAGGTCATTATGTGCCATATACGTTGGTTGTTCTTGTAACCAAATATCGTGAGACACTAGTATGGCATGCAGGTGAGATATAGAAATATATCATCACGAAACATGACCAACTACGGAGCACTCTGCTGTCAAGAGTAGCTCGCAAAGGATATGGGTATAGTGTCTCTCTGACTTGAGATCACCACGATGACTTGCAAGCAACTCACTGTACTTTGATGCCAAACTACTTAAATTTCTAATTCAGTGATGAAAGATTCTAAGCACAGTCAAGTACTTGTCAAGTCAGTACGTGAGTCAAAATGAGATTGACCCTTCCGAATAAGCAGGAGTTAATGTATCAATATATTTCAATTTGATAAAATCTGGATTCGAATAATCCATATGATGGATTTAAAAGATTGAAGTACAATGTGGATGACTTATCTAGAATGGACAGTTAAATCCTAGATCATCCTTGAGCATTAGGGTCAAAGGGATGAATTGTACGGTAAACATATGCTAGTAGGTTCTTGAATGTTGCTTCACCATCATTCGACCTATCCAGACATCAGATCTCATTGCTAGATGGTTACATCGATTGGTTCAGAAATTTATTTTTATGCTACTGGTTTAGGTCCGAACCTATGAGATCACACTTAAAAAAAATTTATGACTAATCATGTGATTGATCAACGATTGAGAATCATTCGAAGGTTTAATCGTCAATTTGATTGATAGTTAATCTTGTACAAAAGTTATAATAAATTTATTCACTGAGTGTTAGTAAATTAATAGAAGATTAATTAGTAATCAGATTACTAATTAGCTCAATTTGATTGACCAAACAGGATTAGATCAAATCTAATTGAATTAGATTCAATTAGGTTTGACCCGATTAGGTAATGAGATGACCTAATCGCTAAGGAAGAATTATCTCTGATTTGATCAGGACTTTGGTTCAATCAATTTTTAATTGGATTAAGATTTGATAAAAGATTTATGAATCTAATTAGATTAAATTTCATCTATTTATTTGGACTTAACCAAATGTGATTTGGTTGGGAGTCGAATAAGGAAACTAAGAGTCCATGAGTCCATGTAGTGTTGGACTCTTCCCATGCGCCACCTAAACTTTGGATGCCCACCTTCCTCACATTAAAAATGTTTTGCATGAGGTTTCTCTATGCCAATTACATCTTATGTCATCCCTTTCTCCATGCCAAAGTTGGTTGGGTTTTGATAAAAGGAAAGATTTGAAATTTGATTTCAAAAATATTCATTATCAAGAGGTGTTTGTTCTCATCTAAACCACCCTTCATGCCATGCCTTCTTTTCCCATTCTTTTGTGTGAAAAAAAGGGGTTTCTCACCATGAGATATCAGATGAGATCTGATTTATCATGGTAAAGAAAAAGGAGAATGTGTGTTGCATTTTTTTGGGCATGGTTTTGTGAAAGGTGGCGACAACTCATGTAGAATCCAACATATCTTGGACTCTTCACAACCCAACCTCCTTTCATGCCAAAATAAAAAGGGTTTATTTCTTTCATATGAGTAAGAGTGAGAAGAGAAAAAGGTCTTCGTGATGAAGTGTTTTTGGGCATGGTTTCATAGCGTGAAAGAAAGAGGAGAGTCCTCTCCTCTTTGGGTGAGCGAAAAATCTAGAAACCCTAGGTTTGTTCCTAAGGGTTTGGGAAGAGAGAAAAACAAGGGAGAAGAGCGTCTCCTCTCCATTCTTCTTCCTCATTCTCATTTCCTCTGGATGTCCTTCTTCAACCTCTGAAAAAATTTGAGAGATTTGAAGAAGTGATCCAGATCAGTCAATTAGATGGTCTTCGTGCGAGCTAGCACTCCTAAGGAGACCGATCAGATCGAGACTTCGAGTGAATTTTTCGTAGGGGTCGAACATGTGTGCAGCTACGAGCAACCAGTAAGGATCTTCTTTACTATATCTCTCAACAGTGGTGATCATCGACCCATGCTTAGATATCGAGTTCTGAACTCAAATTAAAAGTAGATTTGATCTACTGCTCACATGTATACATCCAGATTTTATTTTTTGATTTTTTTATATTTTATATGTCACATATCATATCATAGATTCTAGAGTAGATTGATTTATTGATTTAATCATATGCATGTTAAATTAATATGATTAATCTAGTTACTTTTTGTTATAATTTATTTTAAAAACTTTTGAAATATATGCATAAAATTGCCTACATTTTCCAACAGTGGTATCAGAGCCTAGGTTCATTATGACATGTTATATATACATATTAAATCTAAAATTTAATTTTATTTAGATTTGATATGTGATATCTTAGATCTAAATTTAATTAATGGTTGATCACACAAACTGAAATAAGGTTGTCCTGTTGTAGGGTTTATCCCTTACAGTGAACAGGTTGTCCTAGTTTGTGCTTATCTTTGATAAAATTTGATTTTATATATTGCATGTGATATTTATGATCTGATTTAGATGTAATCTGAGCTTATGAATAGATCTGATATAATTTAGATTAGATCTAAATTCAAACATATATGATATATAATTAGATTAATTGATTCGATTAGTAAGTACTTGGATTGAGTTGATCACCAGGCTATCCGATCATAGGGGCAAGAAGGATTTAAAGGCCCTCCCTTCTCATTCGATGGGATGCTCTTGTAGTATGTAGGGGTATCATATGATTAAATTTCATGAAGAAGAATGTGAAAGGAAGAACTTATTTTTTTATAAAATCCTAGATCTTGAAATTCTATGTTTGTTGTATGTGATACAAAGTTGTATGAAAAGTAAAATATCTAATCTATATGATTAAAATTATTTTAATCATAAAAAAATAAAATCAAAAATCAAAAAAAAATTAGATATGATCTAAAAGGGTGTTTATGATTGATTTTATTTTAGAATTATACAAGATTTTTCAGATCTAAAATTCTTTGAAATATACTTGCATAATTACTGAGCCGATCCGATTTTGAACTGAGTTGACCCAGTCCTCTTGTGTAGCCAGCATAGTTGTTGATTGAGTCGACCTAGTTTTAGAATAAAAAATCTTTGCATAAAATTTATTATAAATTATTTACAAAATAAAAAATTAAAATCATTCAAAACTTAACTTAAATCTATGTTGATGCTGAAACTTAATTAAGAATTAAGTGTAGAATCGATTAGATCTAGAATTATGATTTAAGATCTAATGACATTGTATAAAATATGAGGGTATGGGTTAGCTCAAATCAAATCTTTTTAATTGGATAACATCTAAGATTAGAATCAAAGAGTTAATGGACTAAGTAAAGAAATTGATTAAATCTAAGTAAATATTGAATTAGATTAAATCAGAATTTCTCTAAAACCAATACAATAGTTGTAGATGGTCAAGTTCATGTCTTTGATTAGACCAAATAGACCTTGATTGTGGCTCAATGGTTGAACCTGAATCATTAAGCTGGTCAAATCAAAACAAATTAATCAATTAGTGTCTAAGATAAATTTAGCATTTCGATCGGTGGTTTTTAATTGGAAGCGGGTTACCTGGCCATTTTGATAGTGTCTAAGGCAAGCTTAGCATACCCTCCCACCGATCTCACTTACCTGGCTAATTTGGTGGATTATATCTTGATCAGACTACTAAGTGATTAGAGTTGATCCATGTCATTAAGGTTGATCAGTGTGACTGATCTAGGTGCCATTTCAACCAACATGATCATAATCCAATTCAATGACTTGGTGAAGTCAGTGGGAGAATTGTGGTTTACTGGTTGATCTCTTCTCTTCTCTTCTCTTAATTCATAAATTAAATTTTCTAAATTATTAGATCTCTAAAATGAGATAGTTATGGTGATAACTAAATCATGGCCTCCCATTAAGTTAGGTGATAATGGGTCCATTAGTATGATGATCATTAGAGGCCCAAAGGCCTGGTGCTCATCTACTATTGGTATTATCATTCATAATATGATGACTTAGTCGAGTCTCTCTAGCAAGTATTCCGGTTGGCCGGCTAAAGTCGGGCCTGATCACTTGATAGTTAGATTCTTGAGTATGATCATGTTAATGATTGGACCTAACCAGAGCTTGCAGAGAAGATCAAAGTCAACTAAAAAGCTATCTAGGGCAAAATTAATTACTAAAAATTATTTACTAAAATAATTGGTTAAAGAACCTACCCATAGATGTATATGGGTGAGCCAGCCAAACTCAGGCTCATGTGCAATCATGTGGATTCTAGTACCCACTAAGAAATTAGGATAATTCCTCATATTGGAAATAGAGGCTACCAATTCGACTAAAATAGTAAGAGAACTTTTAGACTAAAGTCCAAGTCTTTAGGCTTAATCAATTCATAAATATAGAGATCTTATGTTTTTCTTTCAGTTATGGCTAAATATTCGTTGCTCCGTTCACTGTTTGACAGTGACTAATTTATAAGATCCAACTTCGATAGTTGGCATCAAAAGTTGTAAATAGTTCTAGAGTATGAATGGATCCTATATATAATTATGGATCCAGCACCTAATGTTCTCACATTCCACATATATGATACGATCAAAGGTACTTATTAAAAGTGGCCAAATGATCGTATCACCGTGTAGTGTTATTGAGAGCAACGAAAAATATAAATTTAGTTGTAAATTTGATGATACTCAGTGAGAGAAAATTCTTCAAATATTGAAGGAGTTATTTTGTACCTCTGAAGATGTGTCTTCAGTGAGGCAACAATCTTTTGAGAAAGAAAAAGAAAAGGTGTAAAAGAGTCGTGCTTGGGCTGAGGAGCCCGAACTAATAAAAGAGTCTGAGGTTAACCTAATCTGGCAGAGCCCCTTGACACGAAAAGGCTAAGAAAGAGAAATCAGCAAAGGATTGCTGGATAAGGTACTTATATAATAATATCTTATGATTTTTCTATCTGTGATACTATTATCTGAGTATTGGATATCGAAAGTTCATGCAAATTATTACAATGACTTCAGGTTAGTAGAAAGATTAGAAACAATAAAATATTCTTGAATGTTGGAGCTAAAAGTCATGTTTTAGTTCTGGCTTTAGGAATTCTCAAGCAAGTTTTTGATTCTAATAATATCATTTTCGGTGATGGTCACCATTATCTATTTTGAGGAATATAATTTTCATAGACTTTCTGGTCAAGAATGAATTTACATTGTCAATATAAAATGATTTTTGTGATATTGTTATAGATGATGTCAAAATCATATGTGGACAACTAAGAAATGGAATAGTCACAGTCTGCTAGTATAATGTGCACAACAAATAAACTCCTTAGAGTAGATAATGTCATAGAAGCCTATCTTTGGCAATTTAGGCTCGGTCATATAAATGAGAATAGGATAAGTAGAAAATAATTCTCAAAGTCAATGATTGTGAATCATTGTCAATCTGTCAATCCTATCTCTTTAGTAAGATGATCAAGTCACCTTTTGTTGGAAAAGGTGAATGAGCCAATGATATTCTAAATTTGATATATACTGATGTATTGGATCTACAAACATGTCTATCATAAATTTGGATTATTTGAAATGTTCAAATAATTTTTTAATAAAATAGAGAGACAAACTAAGAAAAATATTAAAACTCTTCGATCAGATCAAGAAAGAGAATGCCTTTCCGATGAGTTTTTTGACATGTCTAGAAGAGAATAGGATTCTCTCTTATTGGATCGACTTTATCAGACATAGTTTGATTCATGATGGAATTTACAACTCTACCAGTCTCCTTTTAGGATTATGCTCTTGAGACTACTTGTGATGTTCTCAACTGGATTTCGAACTAATCAGTTGCAAATACTCTATATGAGATATGGACTAGGCGTAAGCGGATACTCTCTTATCTTAGGATTTGAGAGTGTTTAGTTTATGTCAAGTATTTGTAGACCAATTAGCTTGGATCTCAATCTGATAAATATTAATTTATAGGATACCCCAAAAAATCTAAAGGATATAACTTCTATCTTACTAAAGAACAAAAGTTGTTCGGCATTCTTTTAGAAAATGAGTACCTTGGTGAAGAAACTGATGCCTTTAATATGAAACTTATGAAGTTTGACAGATAGAAAAACTGACACAATCTAGTAAACCTACAGAACTGGATTTGATTAGATCAAATCCAGAACCCATTGTAGTGGCACCATTATGGTGATCCGATAGAGTACCGCGTTCGTCGGATAGATACTTTGATTTCTAGTTTCGGGATGTGATCTTATTGAACTCGATGAGAACAACAAGGATCTGATCACCTATATGGATGCCATATAGGGAATCGACTCTGATTAGTGGCTTGGAGCCATAAAGTCCGAAATGGAGTCCATAATGGTCAATGGTGTATGGACACTCGTTGATCCACTCGAAAGGATAAAGCCCATAGGGTGTAAGTGGATCTCCAATAGGATCAGAGGGCGCAGATAAGAAGGTGGAGACCTACAAAGCTTGTCTGGTTATCTAAGAATATTGTCAACATTATGGTATTGACCATAACAAGATATTTTCTCCTATGATAATGCTAAATATTTTGGAGTTGGAACATATATTTTGATAAGTGATAAAAATACATGGCTTCGTTGAGAATAAAGATGAACCCTGCAAATACAAATGGGTTAATAGTTCTATGAGTATATTTCTTATTTTATATGTGAATAAAATTTTTTTAATCAGAAATAATATTTTTTATATTATAAGGAATAAAGGTTTCACTATTATCATTGTTCTCCATAAAGGACTTAGAAAAAACATCCCTCATCCTAAGGATGAAGATCTATAGAGATAGATCTAAAAGCCTAGTTAGGTTATCTCAGTCTATGTATATAAAGTGTTTATTAGTAAAATTTGTTCTATCATGAACATCATGTATGAGATCGAATATAGTATACTCACTAGAGGTAATGAGTAGATACCTGCAAGATCCAAGTGAGAATCACTAAAAGGTCATCCTTAAGTATTCGAAAATACTAAGGATCGGTGACTCAGTTATGGACAATCTGACTTAAAACTTATGGAGTTTGATTTTAGTTTTTAATTGGACATAATAATAGCAAGAATGTGTCAAAATACATCTTTATCCTAAATAATGGAGTAATTTGCTAGAAAAGTTCCAAGCAGAATAATATAGTAAATTCAATTTGTGAGGCAGAATGCATTACAACATCTAATATTTGCAAAAAAACTATATGATTGTACAGGTTCACTGACAAGCTAGGAGTGACACCCTCCTATGATGATCCTACTGTATTATACAGCACCGAAGCCATAGCTCATGCCAAAGAGCTAAAGTCCCATTAACTTATCAAGCATTTTGCATCGCTACCACTTTATTCAAAAAATCTACTAAGGTGACATCGAACTTTAGAAGATCAACGGAAAGAAAAATCTTACCAATCCATTTACTAAAGCCTCGGTATCTAGGAGTTCTGAGATGATAAATCGAAGATGGGTATATGATACTATATTGATTGGCTTTAGTCTAAGTAGAAGTTGTTGAAAATTATATACTAAAGCCAATCGTTTGACGATTGTGCTAATTATAAATATTTATAAATGATCAATAATAAAAATTATTTAGTTTTTTTCATCATAAGGTTATATCTTCTAACGAACTCCTGTATTGTGATGAAGTTCTTAGGATTACTTTGATCGATAAAGGAGGATTTATTCCATAGTCCTTAAACTGGTTCGTGACCAAATGAAATGCTATTGCTAGGATGATAGTGATATCAAATGTAGATCGTTGTATACCATATGCATTGGTTGTCCTCATAACCAAATGGTGTGAAGATACTGGTATGACATACAGATGAGATATAGGAGTACATTATCACTGAACGTGATCAATTGCGGAGCACTATGCGATCAAGAGTAGCTCACGAAGGGTATGAGTATAAGTGTCTCTCTGACCTAAGATCACCATGGTGATTTGCAAGTAACTCACTGTACTTTAGTGCCAGACTACCTAAATTTCTAATTCAGTGATGAAAGATTTTTTGGTGCAGTCAAATACTGTTGGAAAATGTGTCCCAAAGTCAATTGTCAGCCTGTTGATGGTTGTGCTATTTGTTGTAATTGTATATGAATTAATTAATAAAATATTTATTTGATAATTTTCATCATAAGCTGATACATCTTCTATATCAAACTTCTATGTCATGATGAAAGTCCTTAGGACTATTTTAAATCGATAAAGGAAGATTTATTGTTTAGTCCTTAAATGAGTTCACAACAAAATGATATGCTATTACTAGGATGATAGACATATCAATGTAGGTCATTATGTACCATATAGGTTGATTATCCTCTTAACCAAGGAGTGTGGAGATGCTAGTATGGCATGCAGGTGAAATGTAGGAGTATATTTTACTGAACGTGACCAACTCCGAAGCACTCTGCTGTCAAGAGTCACTCCGAAGGAATATAGGTATAAGTGTTCTCTGACCTGAGATCACCACGGTGACTTGCAAGTAACTCACTGTGCTTTCGTACTGGACTATCTAAATTTCTAATTCAGGATCGGAAGGTGTCTGAACATAGTCAAATACTTGTGAAGTCGGTGCATGAGTCAAGATAGAATTGATCACTCCAAGAGATTGGAGAGAATACTTGTGTTTCAATTTAGTAAGACCTTGGCCAGGGTAATCTTTGTGAGGAGTCATAGGATTTATTAGGTTGAGACACATAATGGATGTACTATTAAGAGTTGATAGTTTAAACTCCAAATCATCCTAACATCAAGGGTCAAAGGGATGAATTATACAGTAACTATATCCAAATAAGTTTTGAGTATTGCTTTGCATACATTCGGCCTATTCGGATGTCAGATATCATTGTTAAATGATTACTCTAATTGGTACAGAAATCTATTTCTGTACTATCAGATTAGGTTCGAACCTATAGGGTCACATACATTAAATTTTCTCTCCAATCACATGGCTAATCTAAAGAGTTCCAGTGGATGGGGACTCTGGTGAAGAGTCCCATTGGACGAAGACTCTGCTGAAGAGTCCCACTGGACTTGGACTCTATCATTAATGAAAGATTCATTAGTAATTACATCACTAATTAGCTCAATTTGATTGATCAATAAAGTCTGGATCAAGTCTAATTTAATTAGATTCAATTAGGTCAGGTCTGATTAGGTTATGAGATGACCTAATCGGTAAAAGAAAATGATCCTAATTTGATCGGGTCTATGGCTCAATTAATTCATTGATTTGATTAGATGTAATTGAAGTTATAGGAGTCTAATTATATTAGGTTTATCATATTTTATTTGGATCTAATTGGATTGGTTTTGAAAGAAATCCAATTGGTTAAACCCTAGAGTCCCAGATGAATGGGACTCTCTCCCTTGCACCACCCAAAAGGTCTCATGCCTTTTCTCACCATACAAAATCAGTTTGTATATAAAAAAATTAGAAGCTAACCCTTCTTTTGTCACCCATTAAGGATAGGATTTGGTTGGTTTTGCATTAAATTCAAAATCATTTGAATTTCAACCTAAAACCCTATCCCTATCTTTCCATACGATGGCTTCTTATGAAGGTGCCCATTGTATATGAGAAAAAGAAATGTTTTTGATTATTTTCTATGCCCAAATTTTTTAGTAAGCTCCTATTTAAGTTAGACAAGGGTGAAAAAAAGTTGGAGTTAAATTAAAATTCAAAATGGTTTGAATTGCAATAAACTCCAGCTCTTATCCTATCTAACCTGTTTTGTGCAACAACAACAAAAAGGCTACATTTTTGTGTGCCAAAAATAGAGAGCTTTTCACCATGAGATATCAGAGGGAAAGAGGGGCCAAAAATCTTCTTTGAGGTATGAGATTTGGGTGGGCTTCTATCTTCCTTGGCATGAACAAACGAGGAGACCGATCTCCTCTCGGGTGAGAGACCTAGAACTGTTCTAAGATTTTTGGATGAGAGAAAATCAAAGAGAAGAGAGTCTTCATCAGATTTTTCTTCACTATCCAGCATCCTTCTCTAATCCATCTATAACATTGAAAAGATTCAAGATGATCAAAGAAGGAGATCAAATCAGATCTGCCATCAAAAACCGACTGCGCAAGCTAGCACTCCCGCAAAGGGCTGATCAGTCTGAGGGCTTCGTGTGAACCATCCATAGAGGTCGAATGCTTGTGTGGCTGTGAGCGATCAGAGAAGATTTTTAGATCTATATTCTCGATCATGAAGTTTGACTACCCATGCTTAGATATTGGGTACGAAACCCTAGAAGTAGTAGATTAGATCTATTACTAAATACTATTTTTGGTTCACATGCTTGTTATTTTATATTCAGATTTTTATGCATATAAATTCTTTTCATAGATCTATTTGTATAAATTTTAAAATTAGATCTTATGTATACATTTATAGATTAAATAGTTTAATCTAATGTTCTTTCACTTTTGATATGCATGCATGAAATCTCGGTGCATCCCAACAGTGGTATCAGAGCCACGGTTTGATATGATATGATATTATATGTATTTAGATCTATAATTTAATTTAAATTAGATCTGATATATAATATTTAGATCTAAAATTAGTTATAGATCTGATCACATAAACTGATATAAGGTTGTCCTACTGTAAGGTTTCCCCTTATAGTGCAAAGGTTGTCCAAGTTTGTGCTGATCTTTATAAAATCTGATTTTAATTTGAAGAATGTAAAATTTATTTATGATAATTATTATCTAATTTTGATATGATTAAAATATAATAATTAGATCTAAAATAATTTAGATTAGATCTAAATTATTTAGATTAGATGATCTAAGTAGCGAAGTAATCGGATCGATATGTCACCAGACCGTCCGATCATAAGAGGTAATAGAGATTAGATCTTTCTTTTTTTCATTCAATTGGGTCCTTTTATGATTATAGGGGTGCCATTGTGACTATATCCCATGAAGATGAATGCAAAAGAAAATTTTACCTTTCTGTAAAATCTTAAGATTGTGTATATGATACATTGTATGAAAAGTAGTTGCATCTAATCTTTGCAAATAAAATCTAAAATCATGAACATATTTAGAATAGTTTTAAAATAATTTATGATTGATTTTATTACTATTTATGTTAAATTATTTTGATCTAAAATTAATATAATTATTATCGTTCATCTGTTGAGTCGACTCAGTATTATTTGGATCGACTTAGGATCCTGATTAGTCAGCTTAATTTCTATTGAGCTGACTCAATGTAACAGGCTAAAAATTATGATTAATATTTCATTATCAATGAGTCAACTAAGTCTCAAAACTTAGTCGACCCATTGTGATGAGTCGGCTCAATCCAGGTGTGAGTCGATTCAAATTTCAGATCTAAATGATTATGCATAAAAATAATTATAAAAATATTTTATAAAATTTGAAATTATTTTCAAATATCAAACCCCTACTCATAGCCTCAAACTTAATTAAGAATTAAGTTGAACCTATTAGATCTAAAATTATGAATTAAAGATCTAATGTCATTCGCATAAAACATGGGTGATGGATTTATGGGTTAGCTTGATCAGGTCCTCCTAATTAGGTTAGATTAGGTTAGAATCAAAGATCAAATGGACTAAAAAGAGAAATTAGATTAAATCAAAATTTTTTTAGAGCTAATACAATAGTTATAGTTGGTCGAGTCCATGTCTTTGATTAGATCCAAATGGACTTTGATCTTGAGCTCAGCGGTCGAACCCAAATTCATAAGTAGATCTAATTGAAACTGATTAACCAGTTGGTGTCTAAGATAAGTTTGACATCTTGACTGATGATTTTTAATTGAGAGCTACTCGTATAGATTGAGTCTATAACAAGTTAATGGCATATCCCTCTTATCAATCTCACTTACCTAGCCAACATGGCGAATCAAGTTTTGGTCAAATCGCTTAATGATTAGGGTTGACCCATGCTTACTAGAAAATTAGTTCGATTGATTTAAGTGCCCCTAGTTCGACTTGTCTTTATCCTCGACATGACTTGATAAAGTCAGTAGGAGGATTGATGACTTGTCGTTGATCGACTTGTTGCTAGTCCACCCTGATCCATCGTTCAATTATTCATTAGTTAGAATCACTAAGTAGGTTCATGTTAATAGTTGGACCTAACCAGGACTTTTAGTGGAGGCCCATCGCTTACTGAAATGAAACTTGGGGCAAAATAAATTACTAAAAATTATTCGAAGAAATAATTGGTTGAGAACCTTTCCATAGATGCATATAAGTTGGTCGAGCCATACTCAGACCTGTATGCAGTCTGTGTGGATTCTAGTACCCACTAAGGAATTAAGATAATTCTTCGAATTGGAGTTAGAGGCTATCAATTCACATAAAATAGTGAAAGAACCTTTAGACTAAAGTCCATGTCCTTAAGCTTGATTAATTCATATACTAATTAGGTCTGTGTTTTCTTTCTTTTCATAAATGGCTAATAATTTACCACTCCACTCACTGTTTGACAGTGATGAGCTTATTGGTCCCAACTTCGATAGCCAGTATCAAAAGTTGAACATTGGTCTTAAGTCCAATCTAGTTAAAAGTTTAGGACTGAATCGAGTCAAGCAGACTATGACCTAAAGAGGCTAAAAAGAAATGAGCAATTAGTTGCTAATAAAGGTGCTTATATGATGACACACTGTAATTTCTCTATATGTGATACTACTATCTGAATATTGGATACCAAAAGTCTAGTTCACATATGCAATTCATTGCAAGAACTTCAAGTTAATAGAAAATTTGAGAACGACAAGAGATTCCTAAATATGGGAGATGGAAGTCAAGTTTCAATCCGGACTTTAGGAGTCGTCGAGCTAGTTTTCTAGTCTAATAGTGTCATTTTAAGTGATTGTCACTATTGTTCAGCTTTTTTTATGAATATAATCTCTGTTGGCCTTTTGGCCAAATATGATTATAGTTTCTTAATAAAGAATGATTATTGTGATATCATTAGGAATGATGTTACAATAATATGAGGATAATTAAGAAATGGCATCCATATTTTGTCACAGCCTGTGAGTGTAATGTACACTCCAAATAAACATCCAAAGATTGATAATATCATAGATGCCTACCTTTGGTATTGCAGGCTCAATCATATTAACAAAAGCAGGATAAATAGGTTAGCATAAGAGGGTATCCTCAGTATCAATGATTGTGAATCATTGCTGACTTGTGAGTCTTGTCTTCTTGAAAAAATGACTAAGTCATCTTTTACTGAAAAAGATGAACGAGCTAGTAAAGTTCTAGGTCTAATACATAGTGATATTTATGGGCCTATGAACATTAGTGCCAGAGGAGGATATAGCTATTTCATTACATTCATAGATGACCTATCTAGGTATGGGTATGTCTACTTGATGAAACATAAGTCTAAATATTTAAAATGTTCAAACGATTTCATAATGAAGTAGAGAAACAAACTAAAAAAAGTATTAAGACTCTTCGATATGATCGAGGGGATGAATATCTTTCCAATGAATTTTTGACATATCTTGGAGAGAATAGAATTCTCTCATAATAGACTCCTCTAGGAACACCACAGCATAATGATATCTCAGAAAGAGGAATCGAACCTTGTTGGATATGGTTCGGTCCATGATGGGGTTTGCAAGTCTACCGATCTCTTTTTGGAGATATGCACTTGAGACAGCCTGTTTTGTGCTCAATAATATTTCGAGCAAGTCAGTTAGTAAAACATCATATGAGATATGGTTAGGGCATAGGTCAACCTCACTTACCTTAAGGTTTGAAGGTGTCCGACTTATGTCAAACGATTACAAACCGACAAGCTCAAACCTAGGTCCGATAAGTGTAATTTTGTAGGGTATCCCAAAAAATAAGGAGATATTACTTTTACCTTCCTGCTGAATAAAAGATATTTGTTAGCAGTAAGGCATACTTTTTGAAAAAGGAGTTCCTTAATGAAGGAATAAGTACCTCTAAAGTCGAGCTTGATGAAGTTCGACAGATAGAAGAACCGACATCAGTGACTGAATTTGAACTGGATTTGATAAGATCAAATCTGGAGCCCAATATACAAACATCCTTAAGGCGATCTGATAGAGTATCGCATCAGCGAACAGATACCTAATTTCTTGGTCCGAGATGGAGATCCTATTGAGCTCATGAAAACAACGAGGATCCAGTCACCTATATAGATGCATGTAGAGGTCCAACTCTAAAAAATGATTAGAAGCCATGAAATCCAAAATAGAGTCCATGAAGATCAACAATGTGTAGACATTGGTTAATCCACCTGAAAGGGTAAAACCCATAAGGTGTAAGTGGATCTTCAAAAAAAAAAGGGGCGTAGACGGAAAGATGGAGACCTATAAAGCCCGTCTGGTTGCTAAGGGGTATCGTCAACATTATGGTATTGACTATGATGAGATATTCTCTCCTGTGGCAAAGCTCAAATCCATTCGGATCATGCTTGCAATAGCGGCATACCTAGACTATGAAGTCTGACAAATGGATGTGAAAACAGCTTTTCTAAATGGAGAGCTGAATGAAGAGGTGTATATGATACAATCTGAAGGGTTCACATCCATAGATGAGTCCAAAGTATGCAAGCCTCAAAGGTCCATTTATAGATTAAAGCAAGCATCTCGGAGTTGGAACATACGTTTTGATAAGATGATCAAAACATATGGCTTCGTTAAGAACAGAGAGAAACCCTATATATATAAGTGGGCTAATGGTTCAGTAATTGTATTTCTTATTTTATGTATGGATGATATTCTCTTAATCAGAAATGATGTCTCTGCATTATAGGGAATAAAAGTGTAGCTGTCATCACAGTTCTCCATGAAGGATCTGAGAGAAGCAGCCTACATCTTAGGAATGATGATCTATAGGGATAGATCTAAGAGGCTACTCGAACTCTCCCAATCTACGTACATAGATACTATACTGAAATGATTCAATATGAAGAATTTCAAGAAAGACTATCTTCTGATAGGTCATAGAATTTCTCTCTCAAAGAAGGATTGTCCGACAACCCCTCAAGAGAGAGAGCAGATGAGTAGAATTCCATATACCTCGACAGTAGGTTCTATAATGTACGCCATGATATGTACAAGATCGGATGTGGCATACTCACTAGGAGTAGTGAGTAGATATCAATTAGATCCGAGTGAAAACCATTGGAAGGTTGCAAAAACTATCCATAAGTATTTAAGAAATGCTAAGGACCAATGGCTCGTTTATGGAGAATCTAACATGAAACTCGTGGGATATACTGATTTCAATTTTCAGTCAGATCATGATGATAGCAAGAGCGTATCGGGATACATTTTATCCTAAATGGTGGAGCTATCTGTTGAAAAAGTTCTAAGCAACACACCATAGCCGATTCAGTTTGCAAGGCAGAATATATCACGACATCCGATGCTGCAAAGAAAGCTATGTGGCTGAGAAAGTTCATCACCGAGCTTGGAGTGGCACTCTCCATCGATAGTCTAGTTCTGCTTTATTGCGTAGTACTTGAGCCATTGCTCAGGCAAAGGAACCGAAGGCACATCAGTGGATAAAGCATCTTCTGTGTTGCTACCACCTTGTTTGAGAGATCGTGGATCGAGGTGACATCAACCTTCAGATTATCGATGGAAAGGAGAACCTGACTGACCCATTAACTAAAGCCGTTGCAGTAAAGGAGTTTGAAGATCATAAAATAAAGATGGGTATACGATACTGTATCGATTGGTTTTAGTACAAGTGAGAGTTGTTGAGAAATGTGTCCCAAAGCCAATCTCAGCCTGTTGACAGTTGCACTATTTGATGTAATTATATATGAATTAATTAATAAAAAATTTATTCGATAATTTTCATCACAAACTTGTACATCTTCTATATCAAACTTCTGTATTATGATGAAAGTCCTTAGGACTATTTTAAATCGATAAAGAAGGATTTATCATTTAGTTCTTAAATGAGTTCGCGATCAAATAATATTCTATTACTAGGATGATAGATATGTCAAGTGTAGGTCATTGTGTGCCATATAAGTTGGTTGTCTAATTAACCAAGAAGCATGGAGATAGTGGTATGGCATACAAGTAAAATATTATTTCACTGAACGTGACCAACTCCAGAGCACTCTGTTGTCAAGAGTCACTCCGAAGGGATATAGGTATAAATATCCCTCCGACCTGAGATCACCATAGTAACTTACAAACAACTCACTATGCTTTGGTGTCGGAGTACTTAAATTTTTAATTCAAGATCGGAAGGTTCGTGGATATAGTCAAGTACTTGTGAAGTCGGTGCGTGAGTCAAGATGGAATTGACTACTTCAAGAGATTAGAGAGAATACTTTATGTTTCAATTTAGTAAGATCTTGGCTAGGGCAATCCTTGTAAGAAGTCACAAGATTTATTAGGTTGAGGCACATAATGGATGTACTGTTAAGAGTTGATAGTTTAAACTTCAGGTCATCCTAGCATCAAGGGTCAAAGGGATGAATTATACGGTAACTATATCCAAATAGATTCTTGAGTGTTGCTTTGCATACATTCGACCTATCCGGACATCGGGTACATTGCTAGATGGTTACTCCAATTGGTATAGAAATCTATTTTTGTGCTATTAGATTAGGTTCGAACCTATGGGGTCACATGTATTAGAAGTTTCTCTCCGATCATATGGCTAATTTGAAGAGTCCCAATGGATGGAGACTCTGCTGAAGAGTCCCACTGAACGGAGACTTTGGTGAAGAGTCCTACTAGACTTAAACTCTATCATTAATAAAGTATTAATTAGTAATTAGATCACTAATTAACTCAATTTAATTGAGCATTAAAGTCTGGATCAAGTCTGATTGAATTGGATTCAATCAGGTCAGGTTTGATTAGGTTATGAGATG
>NC_025999.2:33717255-33736532 GCF_000442705.2 Elaeis guineensis | reverse complement strand
CTCCCGTAGGGGTCCGGGCGGAGGTCTGTCTGCAGTCGGAGTCGGGGACGAGGCCCGGCTCCCGTAGGGGTCCGGGCAGAGTCTTCCTGCAAATAAAGTCAGGGGCGAAGTCCGGCTCCCGTAGGAGTCCGGACAAAGCTTACCAGCAGTTGAAGTTGGTGACAGAGCCCAGCTTCCGTAGGAGTCCGGGCGGAGTCTGCTTGCAGTCGGAGTTGTGGGCGGAGTCTGGCTCCCGTAGGAGTCTGGACAAGGTCTGCCTGCAGCCAGAGTCGGGGACGAGACCCGACTCCCGTAGGGGTCCGAACGGAGTCTTCCTGCAATTAAAGTCAGGGGTGAAGTTCGGCTCCCGTAGGAGACCGGACGAAGCCTACCAGCAGTTGAAGTTGGTGATGGAGCCCGGCTCCCGTAGGAGTCCGGGCAGAGTCTGCTTGCGGTCGGAGTTGTGGGCGGAGTCCGGCTCCCGTAGGAGTCCGGACAAGGTCTGTCTGCAGCCGAAGTCGGGGATGAGGCCCAGCTCCCGTAGGGGTCCGGGTGGAGTCTTCCTGCAATTAAAGTCAGGGGCGAAGTCTGGCTCCCGTAGGAGTCTGGACGAAGCTTACCAGCAGTTGAAGTTGGTGACGGAGCCCAGCTCCCGTAGGAGTCCGGGCGGAGTCTGCTTGTGGTCAGAGTTGTGGGTGGAGTCCGACTCCTGTAGGAGTCCGGACAAGGTCTGTCTGCAGTCGGAGTCGAGGACGAGGCCCGGCTCCCATAGGGGTCCGGGCGAAGTCTTCCTGCAATTAAAGTCAGAGGCGAAGTCCGGCTCCCGTAAGAGTCCGGACGAAGCTTACCAATAGTTGAAGTTGGTGACGGAGCCTGGCTCCCGTAGAAGTCTGGGTGGAGTCTGCTTGCGGCCGGAGTTGTGGGCGGAGTTCGGCTCCCGTAGGAGTCCGGACAAGGTCTGTCTGCAGCCGGAGTCGGGGACGAGGCCCGGCTCCCGTAGGGGTCCGAACGGAGTCTTCCTGCAATCAAAGTCAGGGGCAAAGTCTGGCTCCCGTAGGAGTCCGAACGAAGCTTACCAGCAGTTGAAGTTGGTGACGGAGCCCGGCTCCTGTAGGAGTCCGGGCGGAGTCAGCTTGCGATAGGAGTTGTGGGCGGAGTCTGGCTCCCGTAGGAGTCCGGACAAGGTCTGTCTGCAGCCGGAGTCGGGGACGAGGCCCGGCTCCCGTAGGGGTCCGGGCGGAGTCTTCCTGCAATTAAAGTCAGGGGCGAAGTCTGACTCCCGTGGGAGTCCGGACGAAGCTTACCAGCAGTTGAAGTTGGTGACGGAGCCCGGCTCCCGTAGGAGTCCGGGCAGAGTCTGCTTGCGGTCGGAGTTGTGGGCGGAGTCCGGCTCCCGTAGGAGTCCGGACAAGATCTGTCTGCAGCCAGAGTCGGAGGAGATTCGCGAGGGTTAATCCTGTTGAGAACTTTGGCTGAGGGTATTTTATACCCAACAGGTTTGAATTTCAACCTAAAATCCTATCCCTATCTTTTCACACGATGGTTTCTTGTGAAGGCACCTATTGTGTGTGAGAAAAAAAAATTCTCCTGATTATTTTTTATGACTCAATTTCTCTGGTAAGTCCTTCTTTAAGTCAGATAAGGGTGAAAAAAAGTTAGAATTAAATTAAAATTTAAAATAATTTAAATTGTAACAAACTCCAGCTCTTATCCTATCAAATCTGTTTTGTGCGACAATAATAAAAAGGCTACTTTTTTGTATGCCAAAAATAGAGAGCTTTTCACCGTGAGATACCAGAGAAAAAGAGAGGTAGAAAACCTTCTTTGGGGTATGAGGTTTGGGTGGGCTTCTATCTTCTTTGGCGTGAACAAAGGAGGAGATCGATCTCCTCTCAGGTGAGAGATCTAGAACTATTCTAAGATTTCTAGATGAGAGAAAATCAAAAAGAAGATAGTCTTCATCAGATTTTTCTCCACCATCCAGCATCCTCCTTTGATCCATCTTCAATATTGGAAAGGTCTGAGGTAATCAAAGAAGGAAATCAAATCAGATATGCCATCACAAGCCGACTGTGTGAGCTAACACTCCCGTAGAGGGCTGATCGGTTCGAGAGCTTCATGTGGACCATCCGTAGAGACTAGATGCTTGTGCGATTGAGCGACCAGAAAGGACTTTTAGATCTGCATTCTTGATCATGGAGTTTGACTATTCATGCTCAGGTATTGGGTTCGGAATCCTAAAAGTAGTAGATTAGATCTATTACTAAATACTATTTTTGGTTCACATGCTTGTTATTTTAGATTCAGATTTTTATGCATATAAATTCATATCATAGATCCATTCGTAGGAGTTTTAAGATTAGATCTTATGTATTCATTTATAGATTAAATAGTTTAATCTAATATTTTTTTATTAAAAAATTTTTAAAATACATGCATGAAACCCATGCACATCTCAACAAATACTTGTCAAGTCGGTGCATGAGTCCAAATGAGATTGATCCCTCCGAATAAGTAGAAGTTAATATATCAATATATTTTAATTTGATAAAATCTAAGCCTGGATAATCCATGTGATAGATTTAAAAGATTGAAATACAATGTGGATGACTTATCTAAGGTTGACAGTTAAATCCTTGGTCATCCTTGAGCATTAGGATCAAAGGGATGAATTGTATGGTAACCATATGCTAGTAGATTTTTGAATATTGCTTCATCATCATTCGACCTATCCGAACATCGAGTCTCATTGCTAGATGGTTACATCGATTGGTTCAAAAATTTATTCTTGTGCTATCGACTTAAATTCGAACCTATGAGATCACACTCAAAAGAAGTTTCTGACTGATCATATGGCTGATCAACGATTGAAAATCGTTCAAGAATTTAATCGTCAATTCAATTGATAGTTAACCTTGTACAAAAGTTATAATAAATTTATTCACTAAGTGTTAGTGAATTAATGAAGGATTAATTAGCAATTAGATTGCTGATTAGCTCAATTTGATTGAGCAAAGAAGACTAGATCAAATCTAATTGAATTAGATTCAATTAGGTTGGACCTAGTTAGGTTATGAGATGACCTAATCATTAAGGGAGAATTGTCTCTGATTTGATCAGAACTTGGGTTCAATCAGTTCTAATTGGATTAAGATTTGATAAAGAATTTATGAACCTAATTAGATTGGGTTTCATCTATTTATTTGGGCTTAACAAAACATGATTTGGTTTGGAGTCAAATCAGCAAACTAAGAGTCCATGTAGTGTTGGACTCTTCCCATGTGCCACCCAAACTTTGGATGCCCACCTTTCTCATGCTAAAAGTGTTTTGCATGAGGTTTCTCCATGCCAATTACATCTGATGTTGCCCCTTTCTCCATGCCAAAGTTGGTTGGGTTTTGATAAAAGAAAAGGTTTGAAATTTGATTTCAAAAATATTCCTTACCAAGAGGTGTTTGTTCTCATCTAAACCACCCTTCATGCCATGCCTTCTTTTCCCTTTCTTTTGTGTGACAAAAAGGGGTTTCTCATCATGGGAAATTAGATGAGATCTGATTTACCATGAGAAAGAAAAAAGAGGATGTGCATCACATTTTTTTTGGGTGTGGTTTTGTGAAAGGTGGCGACAACTCATGTAGAGTCCAACATCTCTTGGACTCTTCACAACCCAACCTCCTTTCACGCCAAAATAAAAAGGGTTTATTTCTTTTGTGTGTGTAAGAGTGAGAAGAGAAAAAGGTCTTCACAGTGAAGTATTTTTGGTCATGGTTTCATGGCATGAAAGAAAGAGGAGAGTCCTCCCCTCTTTGGGCGAGTGAAAAACCTAGAAACCCAAGGTTTGTTCTTAAGAGTTTGGGAAGAGAAAAAAAGAAGAGAGAAGAGTGTCTCCTCTCCATACTTCTTCCTCATTCCCATCTCCTCCAGATGTCCTTCTTCAACCTCTGAAAAGATTCAAGAGATTTGAAGAAAGGATCCAGATTAGCCAACAAGATAGTCTTTGCACGAGCAAGCACTCCTGAGGAGATCAATCGGATCGGAGCTTCGAGTGGACTTTCTGTAGAGGTCAGACATATGTGTAGCTTGTTAGAAATTTAGGTAGGGTGCATGTGAATATTTCTAAACTCTTTTTGATTGTAGCAAAAAAATAAATGGGTTAAACCCTTGAACCCTATATATATTAGATCTTATCCAATCCTACCTAAGCTCAGAAAAAAAGACATACATGTGATCTGAAAATTAAAATAAGTATGAGATCAGATCTCAATACCTTAGCACAGATAGAAATTCACTGCTATCGATGATCTTACATTCAAGATCCTCGAGCCACACAAGTGTCTGACTTCTACGGATATCCACCGGGATCAATCTCGAACCGACTTCTTGTAGTAGATTGTTCTTCTCCAAGTAGAATCTTAGCCTTTAGAACCTCGATCAACTCTTTAATCTGGACTGTGGAATCAACTCCTTGATCTGCAGCCTTCTGCTCCTTGTTCTTCACTTTGAAAGAAGATCACCTCCATCTTTGACGTGTAGAAGAGTGGAACGTCCAACCCTTGAGCGTGGGAAAGAAAAAAGGGAGGAGGGGAGGCGTGGAGAAGGGAGAGGGAGAGTTTTTGTTTCACAAAATTCAACTAACTTGAAATCCTAAGAGACCTTCTCTTTATATAGGCTCTACCTTGACTCAAAAGAAAATCCAATTAACTTAAAAAGGTACATCCTTATCTCATAAGAATACTCTACCTTTTTAATTTAATTTTTTTCAATAAAACAGACTTAATTGATATGTAATCAGCCCCTTTAGGTAGGAATATGGGTGCCCCATCTCACATAAGGCAGGTAGTTTGGGCGCCAACCTTTGGTGCCCCCTTAGGGTTTCCTGACATATAGAGGGGGTGTGGCCCCTCTCTCTCTCTCCTCCACATCAAGCCAAAGAGGGGGTGGGCCCCTCTTGCCATTCCAGGGGATTGATGCCCCCTGGTCTTGCCAAAAGAGAGGCAGGCGCCTTCCTTCTTTCCATCTATTCCACACACCACTTAGAGATAATTAAGAGATAATGTAGAAATAATGAGAATATAATTTAGCCAACTAATTGACTTAATCAATCCTCTTGGGCTTACAATTAAGAGTCCAATTAAATTTTAATGGATTTAGGTTAGGTTCAAGGTTATGGACTTGATCCAATCGAAGTCCCGAGAAGAATTAGGTTTAACTATGTGCTAGCATGGTTCTATTAAACCCAATAGGATTTCAATAAACCCTAGCCCAATTATAACTTCATAAGTCCAATTGACAAATTCAAGATTAAATCCCTTAATGTGTGACCCCATAGATTTTATTCTATCTGGTAGTGAGATATATTATGATCTCCATCACAATATCATCGAAACTCTTTTCGATGGATTGGAACATTTTCAATTCTATACTTTGAAGATTATCGATCATCAAGATGATGCCCGATGAGTTATACAATCCACTAGTGACACCTAGCAGTATGTAGTGGCAACCTAATAGAATGAAAGTATGAACCCCTAGGTGTATTTATCGTATGATTCAGTCCTTCTATGGTGTTATGATTTGACAGAGATCATGGAGAACTCGTCAGATCTCATTGTCAGTCATATGCTAGATTGGCTCAACTCGAGTTCATATGTGAACCCGTAGAAACTCTTTTTCCAGTATTCACACTTATTTTAGTCACAGACTTTCTAAATTTAGTCTTACAAATCGCATAGACTTCTACTTTTCTACTAAGATCGATAGATTCTTTCTAGATGTATCCTACTCTAAACAACGAATTTGAACTTACTGTAGCCAACATATATAGCAAGGATCCGAATGGCTAGGGACCAAGGGAGCATGCAGTTAAACTCAATAGCCTCGCTGTGAATAGCCAATGACATCATAGGTCAAAAAATCACTCACATCACTGCAGCATCAAGAAGACCACTAATGAGTGAGTAGACATCCATGTGGTTTCTCGTGTTGGTCATGCTCAGTGCAAGTTATTCTTAACAACCATCCACACCTCACTCCAATATCCCTACACTGCAGACCCAAGACTCATCACCTATAAGGGAGGTGAACTGTGCACGGATCTCGAATGGATTGATCATATCTACTGTGACGATCTTTTGATTGGGAGCATTTACAAATTAATCACTAATTAATATATGTCTTAAATTCTTAACACTTTAAGAATATACAAAAATCATCTTTGTTAATTTTTAGGATAAATCATGGACACATAAACATGATTGAAATAAAAAAATCTTTTTATTGATAATAAAAAGTTACAAGTATAAGTTTAAGCCCTGGAGTTACAAAATGCGTCAGCCAATAATTGACTTCTAGAGCACAAATCTAACAAACTCCCACTTGACCTAGAGCCAATTGGCCATATGCTTAAGACCCATCTTCTCAAGGTGAGCTTCAATTTTTTGTTGGCTGAGAGGCTTGATTAGTGGGTCTGTCATGTTAGTGCGGAGTCGACTCTCTACACCTCGATAAATTTTTTCTCGAGGTATTGCGTATGATGTGAAACCATCGCTCTATATGCTTAGACTTCTGATGAGACCTAAGCTCCTTAGCGAGGGCTATGGCCGTTGTTATTGCAGTGCAGTGCAATAGCATCTGATGGCATTACACCTAGCTCTGTAATGAACTTCTTAAACTAAAAGGCTTCCTTAGCAGCTTCAGAGGCGGCGATGTACTCGACTTCTATGGTCGAATCTGTAATGATCGGTTGCTTGAAACTTTTCAGCTAACTGCACCACCATTACATAAGAAGATACACCCCAATGTAGACTTTATATCATCAACATCAATCATAAAGTCTGAATCGATGTATCCCTCAACTTTCAACTCCGATCCTCCACCAAAGATCAATAACAAATCTTAGTCTTTCTCAAGTACTTAAGAATATTTTTAATAGCAATCCAATATTCTTCATCTGGATTCGCTTGATTTCTGCTCATGACACTCACAACTAAGCTATATCAGGTCGTGTACATAACATGGCATACATAAGGCTCTCTATTATCGAAGTATAAGGAATCTTGCTCATGCACTGGATCTTCTCAGGTGTGTCAGGACACATCTTTTGGAGAGATAAATGCCATGTTGAAGGGGCAAAAGACCTTCTTGGAGTTTTTCATGCTGAACCTCTTCAGCATTCCCTCTATATACATTCACTGTGAGAGTCTTATCATCCTCTTAGATCTATCTCTATAGACCTTTATACTAAGAATGTAGGAAGCTTCTCCTAGATCTTTTATGGCAAACTCTTTTGACAACCATACTTTGACTGATGTCAGCATGGAAATATCATTTCCAATCAAAAAGATGTCATCAACGTACAATACGAGAAATGTGACAATGCTCCCACTGATCTTTTTATACACACATGGCTCCTCTTCATTTTTGATGAAATCAAATATTTTGATCACATCATTAAAGCAAGTATTGCAACTTCGAGATGCTTGCTTGAGTCCATATATGGACCTTTGTAGCTTATAGACCTTGTGATCACTATCATTGGATGTGAAATCCAAAGGCTATTCTATATAGATATCTTCCTCAAGATATCTATTTAGAAAGCAGTTTTCACATCCATCTATCAAATTTCATAATCATGAAAGGCTACTATCGCAAGTAGAGTATGAATGGATTTCAGTATGGCCACGGATGAAAAAATTTCATGATAGTCAATGCCTTCGCATTGACTATAACCTTTCGCAACTAGCTTTGCCTTATAGGTCTCTACCTTACCATCTGACTCAATTTTTTTTTGTAAATCTATTTACACCTAATAGGTATAATACCTTCAGGTGGATCTACTAAGGATCAAATCTGATTAAAATATATGGAGTCAATTTCTGACTTCATCGCTTCAATCCATTTCTCAAAGTCTATATCTAACATTGCCTCATTGTAGGTCTTGAAATCATTCCTAATATCCCTATCTCCCATAAGGAATGCTTCCTCTAAATCCTCTATAAGAATACGTAAGTACCTTTCAGAAGGATGGAAGACCCTACTTGATCTACGAGGCGAAGAGGTGTCACATCTACTGGCTCATTATTGAGTTTAGGACTCGATGCTCTTCAGAAACTTTCTTTTAGAGCTCAATCTTTCTCCCACAGCCTCCATCTTGGATAAACTCTTTTTTCAAGAATACAACATGATGGCTCATAATCACATTGTAATCCTTAGGAAGATAGAAGTAGTATCCCATATTTTTCTTAGGATACTCTATAAAGTGAGCCCTAAAAGACCTAGCCTCTAACTTGTCCATCTGCTATCGCTTGACATAGACCGGATATCTCCAAATCTTGAGATAACCAAGGATTGCTTTTTACCATGCCATAACTCATATATTATGGTAGGAACAGATTTAAAGGGAATCTAATTCAAAAGATGAATTGCAGAAAGCAATGCATGTCCTCAGAGAAAGATAGGAAGGTCTGTGAAGCTCATCATAGATCAGACCATATCTAATAAGGTCCGATTCTTCCTTTCAGATATCTCGTTGAGCTGAGGTGTCCCTGGAGGTGTCCACTGTGAGACTATACCATTATCTTTGAGATAGGTCCAAAACTTTTTACTAAGATATTTTTCTCCTCAATCTAATCGAAGAACCTTTATGAGCTTTTCGATCTATTTTTCTACTTCATGTCTGAACTCTATGAATTTTTAAAGACTTCAGACTTTCGGTGCATCAGATACACAAACCATACCGTGAATAATCATCAGTAAAGATTATGAAGTAGATATAGCCACTCCTAGCTTGTACATCGAATGGACCACACACGTCAGTATATACCAGGGCTAATATCTTAGTAGCCTTTTCCTCTTGTCCCACAAAGGGCAGCTTGGCCATTTTTCTTGAAAATACGATTCACAAATCGGATAAGACTTGAAAGCCAATGATCTGAGAAGATCATCTTTCTTCAGTTGTTGAGTCTGTCTTCTTCAATATGGCCTAGCCTAATACCATAGATACTTTTGGCTAATCCTATCTTAAAGTCTCTTAGATCCTATGGTATTTACTATTTACTTATTAATATTTACACTCGCATCCATATGCAAATAATAAAGACCATCAATCAAGAAAAGCACTTGTAATAATTTTATTTTGAAATAAATTGAACACATATCTTTATTGAAATAAAATTATTATTATCCTGTGCCAGCACAGATATGAAAATTCAAATTTTTACTGGCTACAGATACATAAAAGCAGTCTTTTAAAATTAAACTAAGTCCTAACAGTAATCGCAGAGGGTAGTCCCGACGGCCATAGCAGCAACCCTTGCTCTATTGCCGATCTGGAGAGTGATCTCGCCTTCCCTCAACCCTATCACTTCTTTCAAGACCCTACATAGAAGTGTACAAATGAGCACTTAATCCAGAATCTAGAACCCAACTAGAAGAAGAAGAAATCGTTAGATTAGTTTCAATAATGAACATATCAGATGTACCTTCAGAAGGTCTATCCTTCTTCCTGCTCTTGACTGTCGCTAGGTAAACCAGACAGTTTCTCTTCCAGTGGCCTTTGACGTTGCAATGGAAACACTTTTCCTTATCGTCAGCCTTCTTCGAAATTTATTTTTTGGGCTTGGCCTCATTCTTCTGCTTCTTCGTACGTTTTTTCTTTTTCTTGAAAGAAGACTGTCTTTTGGAGGAAGCCCGCTCCACAGCCAAAACTATACTCTTTGAACTCTTCAAGATGCCCTTTGCTATTACCAGCATATTCAATAACTCAAACAAGTGCTATCGATTTTATCCATATGGTAGTTCATGATGAACTGCCCATACGAATCAGAAAGAGATTGGAGGATCAGATCCATCTGCAATTCCTTATCCATGTTCATACCGAGCTTCTGAAGCTCCTCGATGTCCTTGATCATTGTTTGACAATGATCATTGATGGACTATCCATCATGCATCTTCACTCTGAAAAATCTTCAGAAGACCTCAAAGCGAGCTATGTGACTCTGCTCACCATACAGCTCTTGTAGATGAGTCAGTATCTCTCTAGCAGTCCTCATGTCTTCATGCTATTGCTAAAAGTCATTGGATATAGATGCTAATATGTAACACTTTACCTTGTTATCTTCATCCATCCACTTTTCAAATGCAGCTAGTTGATCAAAGGATGGATGAGCAGGTAATATAGGCACATCCTGGTCAAGGACATGGGTGAGTTTTTTGGAGCTGAGAACTATTCTCAGATTTCAGAGTCAGTCTTTATAGTTGGTACGGGTCAATCTATTCGTATCGAAGATATGGGCTAAAGGGTTGGAACTCAACATGATTGTCTGTAGAGAGAATGGTTTCTAATTAGATATTTATGCTTATAAAATTATTTGCTCTAAAAACTTTAAAAAACAAACAAAGGCTCTCACTATTTTCTTAGATCTCCCACACTTCTCGGGTGAAAAAATGAAACCTATATGCGATCGATTTCAAGTGGATACTGCGGTCCCATTAATCTATACACACCTCACCTAACAGTTATTGATGAGTACAGACCAACGAGTAGACAATACTTTATCCATTGCTTCACTAAGCAAGATGCAGTGGGCTTGGTCTCTAAGTCTGTGGCCTCACCTAATAGTTATTGGTACATTTCTTAGTTAAGTCGGATCCATCGTTCATCAACAGGCACAAAGCTGTCATTGAGACCCTCATCTAACAGTTATTGGATCCAACCCTATCTCTACCCTGGGATATCAAATATCAATAGAGTGATTATACCTTCTCGATGCAACTGAACCACTGTAATCAACCAAAAAAGATCAACCCTAAGAAGGCACCCGCATCTCTACAACGATGAAAGATCTCTAGACTTAATATTTAATGAAGAGATTTAAGTTTAGATCTCTTCTAAATCAACAGATTTGATATCTGACTGATTAAATTCAGATCACCACATCAACATGTCTAACCAGCCTAGTCAGCATGGGTGAACTCTAGTCAACAACTAATCTAGCACGAAACTGAATCTCCCAAGATGGCCAGATAAGTTAAGATGTGTGGGGGTCCCCCATTACTTTTCTTAGACACCAATCAAAATTAGTTAGGTCAGACAATGAAATCAATTAAATAATCACCATCTAAATACTTATCTTAGACACCAAATTGATCGATTAGAATCGATTAGGTTAACCAATTGAAATGGGTCCGAACCACTAAGCCAAATTCAGTCTTAAGTCAATCAACTCACATCAAAATATGAATCAATGCGACCAACTACAACTAAACTCGACTTTGAGCCCTTTTGATCTAATCCTAATCAATCATCAATTAGGTTCCATAAACTGCTCAAAATCGACAATGGATTCTAGTTTGATCTAATCAATTTGACCCTAATTGTAGTTTGATCATTAGACCTAATTTGTTCAACCCATACCGACATGCAATAACATAATTTCAAATCTAAAAATAATTTTAAATTATATTTTATTGCATGCATTAGTGGCTTATGATCTTAAAAATATTTCAGATCTAAACCTAATATCATATATCACATATATGTAGTTCAAATCTAAATTAAACATGCATCACATATACATCAAATTTCAGATCTAAAACTAAAATTACATATATCAAATATATGTAAAATTAGATCTAAAATAATAATTAAAATATTTTTAAAATATTTTTTAAAAATTAATTCGCATCAAACTAGGACAACCTTTTTAATATAGGAGGTAAACCCTATATCATGACAACTTTATATCAGTTGATGTGAACTTTTAATCATTCTAATTTCAGGTCTAAATATAAAATAAGACATACCACATATGTTAATTTTTGGATCTAAAATATTGATTTAATTACTGTAAAAACTATTGCTCCTTGAATTGATTTTGATGATTATAAAGTATTTGAGGGGGTTACTAATGATTTTGGCTTGGAAAAAGATTTATTATATTTCAGGGATAAAATCATAATTTTATCAAGTTCTGATTCGGAAGCCTCAAGAGTAAGAACACAAGATTTATAATCTATTGGAGGTAATTTTAATATTTTTGAATATATATTTTGAAAGAAAATTATATTTATATATTTGAGTCGACTCCATGAGTCGACTCATGGCAAAAGAGGCTGAACGGCACGCTGAATTCTTTGGCTGGCACACTCTGTGAGTCGATCCCTGAGCATGAGTCGACCCTATGAGTCGACCTCTATTGCTGTGTAGGCCAAAATTACAGAACAGTCATTTTCTGTTCTGTGCCACAGAAGTCGACCCCATGAGTCGACTCATGAGCATGAGTCGACCCTATGAGTCGACCCCTATGACGAAAAAATTCCACAACGGCTAGTTTTCAGCTTATTTTGACTGCATTTAATATCTATTTAATGTGCTCTAATGGCTCTATTTCAGTCCAGATTACTCTCCACCATCATTTGAAGTTATAAAAGGTACTTAAAAGAGGAAATCAACAAAGTTTTTGAAAAGATTCTTCAAGCATTGATTTTTAACCCCAAGCAAGAGCCCTCTTGAAGTTAAAGAAGCTTTTATTTCAAGTTCACCAACCCCTCAAGAGCTCATTCAAGTCTTCAACCACCTTGAAGAAAATCAAAAAAGTTTGCTTCTCTTTGTGTAAAGTGTATTTAAAGCTTTATTCGCTCATTAAAGGAGCTACATCTATATTCCGATGTGATTAACTGTTATACTCTATTTTTGAGTTGAATTTTTATTTTGGAAGGATTCTAAAACGTGGAAAGGTTGATCCGAACTTTGAATCAGATTATATTGAATTGGCTTGTACCCAAAAAATAAGTGTTCTAGCTTGGAATAGCTAGAGTCGGAGGTTTCTATGTTGTATTTAGGTTGAATACGATTTAGTGGATTTAAATTTTCAAGTAGGAGCTTGGGGAGTGGATGTAGGTACAAGGTTGGCACCGAACCACTATAAATCTTTTTATTTATGTTGTGCTTACTTGCTCTCCTTTTAAATTTTTTTATCTTCTTGCATTCTTGCATCCAACTTCTACATCTTGCATAAATTTTACTCTCCATATTTATCCTGCTCATTGTTAAATAATTCTCATTGTTGTAAGTTAATTTTAAATTTTTAAAAATCTAATTCACCTCCCCTCTTGGGTTGCATAGCTGGACAACAAGTGGTATCAGAGCACGATGCTCTAGCCCTACTTTGATTTAACCATCAAAGAGCTAAAGATCTATAGCAACTCAAGTTGGCACTTCACTAGCGAGGGGCAGTCTACAAACTGACCTTTCTACTTTTCAATGGATCAAATTATACCTATTGGAAAGCTCGGATGAAAATCTTTATTCAAGCACTTGACTATGATATATGGAGTATCATAGTAAATGGACCACACACACCCACTAAATAATTGATGGTGTGGAATCAACCAAACTCGAAAAAGAATGGGATGAGGTTGATAAGAAAATGGCTCAACTAAATGCTAAAGCCATGAATATTTTGTATTATGCTCTAGATGCTAATGAATTTAATCATATTTCAACATGCATGTCAGCTAAGAAAATATGGATAGATTAGAAGTAACTCATGAGGAAACTAATCAAGTGAAGGAATCAAAAATCAACATGCTTGTGCATAAATATGAACTTTTTAAAATAGAGCATGATGAATCAATAACTGAATATTTACTTATTTTACTGATATTATTAATGGTCTAAAAAATTTTAGTAAGTCTTATTCTAACAGTGATCTCGTAAGAAAGATTCTTAGTCTTTACCAAAGACTTAGGAGGCCAAAGTGACCGCAATCCAAGAAGCCAAAGATCTGAATATCTTACCTTGGAGGAGCTTCTAGGATCACTGATGACTCACGAGCTAAGCATGAAACAAACCAAGAAGAAGATGTCAAAAAAAAGAGGATAATCGCCCTCAAATCCACTACTCAACCTGATGAAGAATCCGATGATACAGAAAATGAAGTGCAGGATGAAGAAATGCCCTCATTACTAGAAGGTTTAAGAAGTTTTGAAAAAAAAAGAAAGGAATGAGGAAGAGCCACCTACAAAAGGAGAATATAGCAAAGAGAAGGATAAGGAGCAACCCCTTATTTGTTATGAATGCAAGAACTGAGACACTTTAAGTCTAAATGTCTACAACTGAAAAAGATCCCAAGAAGTATAAGAAGAAGGTCATGATGGCTACATGGAGCGGAAGTGATGAGTCAAGTTCGAAGAAGAAGACTCAAATGAACAAGCCAATTTGTGCCTTATAGCATATGAAAATGAGGTAAATATAAAACTCCTATTGACTTTACCTTTGAAGAACTTCATGAAGCATTTTATGACCTAATTGATGAACTAAAGAAGTAGGGATAAGAACAAAAAATTAAAATCAAAGAATCAATCTTTACTAAAAGAAAATGAGAGTATTTCAAATGAAAAATCAATCCTGTCTCAAGAAAATCTGAACTTAAAAAATGAGATTGTCAAGTTAAAACTAATGGTTGAAAAGTTCACTTTAAGTTTAAATAAGCTTCACATGATATTTGACAATCAAAAGATCATTTATGATAAAGTCGGTCTTGGATACAATCCTTTAAAGAATAAAAATTTCTGACAAACATCTTTGTAAACTCATCGTACAATAAGTTTTCAAATATAACTTGCTTTAAATGTGGCAAAGTAGGACACAAATCCTATTCATGTTTTTCCAACAAATCTAAAAATTTCAATATAAAGAAAATATGGGTTCCAAAAGAACCGTCATGACTAACCTAAAAGGACCCAAAAAAACTTGGGTACCTAAAGTCAAAACTTGATTCTTGTGTATAGGTGTGTCTTGCATCCCAAGGAGCAAATCGAAGATGATATCTTGATAGCGGGTGCTCAAGACACATGACTGGTGATGAATCTCAATTCATCACACTTGATGCTAAAAATAGAGGGATGGTCACCTTTGGAGACAATGACAAAGAAAAGATCATCGATATAGGTAACATTGGTATCACTCCCTCCAAGTATATTGAAAATATTTTATTAGTAGATGGTTTAAAACATAATTTATTAAGCATCAGTCAGTTTTGTGATAAAGAATACAAAGTCATTTTTGAATCTTCAGTTTGCATTGTAACTAGTCCTATTAATGAAGGCATTAAATTTATTTGGCATAGACATGGTAATATTTATATGATAGATTTGAATGATCTTTCCAAAATAAATATGCAATGCCTAGTAGCCTTAAATGCCAAGATTAATGAGACTAGTTGGCTTTGGCATCGTACGCTTGCACATATTAGCATGCATTCACTCTCAAAACTTATTAAAAAGAAATTGGTTATCGGCTTACTCAAATTGAATTTTGAAAAGGATAGAATTTGTGATGCATGCCAAATAGGTAAACAAACATGAGTCTCATTCAAATCTAAAAATATTGTTTCAACTTCTAAGTCATTAGAACTATTGCACATAGATTTATTTGGACCTACTAGAACTACTAGTTTAGGTGGAAAACGATATGATTTTATAATTATTGATGATTTCTTTCATTTTACATGGGTCTTCTTTTTGGCACATAAGGATGAAACTTTTCATGTTTTCTCAAAATTTTATCGAAAAGTCATAAATAAAAAAAAAATTTCAATTCAAAATATTTGAAGTGATCATGGAACTGAATTTGAAAATCAAGATTTTAAAAAATTTTATGATGAAAAAGGTATTGACCATAACTTTTCAGCACCTAGGATATCCTAACAAAATGGGGTAGTAGAAAGAAAAAATAGAACCCTTGAAAAAATGGTTCGTACCATGCTATTTGAAAGCAGCCTTCCAAGATATTTTTGGACGGAAGTAATTAACACGGCATGTTACATATTAAATCAGACTTTAATTAGATCAATTTTAAAGAAAACCCCTTATGCATTTGGAAAGAAAGAAAATCAAACATTGCATATTTTCATGTTTTTGGTTGTCGATATTTTATTTTGAATAATGGTAAAGAAAGACTAGAAAAATTTGATGCTAAATCAGATGAAGTAATTTTTCTGGGTTACTCCTCTTCTAGCAAAGCTTTTAGAGTTTTCAACAAAAGAACTTTAATAGTAGAAGAGTCAATACATGTTGTTTTTGATGAAACTAATGATCTTCCTTCAAGGAAGAATGAAGGTATTGATGATGTAGATCCTCTTATAGAAGGGATGAAGGAGATCACTCTAAAAGACTCAACCATTCAAGATGATGAAGAATATGAAAACAAACAGGATGAGAAAGGTGAAGAACAACAAGAACAACCTCTAGGTACAAATGATCTACCTAAAGAATGGAGGTATGATCACAATTATCCCAAGAAACTAATCATTGATGATCCTACACATGTTGTAAGAACTCGCTCTTCATTTAGAGATGCATTCAATCATTTTGCTTTTGTCTCTCATCTTGAACCTAAAATCATAGATGAAGCTGAAAAAGATTATAATTGGATACATGCAATGCAAGAAAAACTTAATCAATTTGAAAGAAATAATGTATGGACTTTAATTTCAAGATCTAAAAATTATTCAATAATTAGCATAAAAATAGATATATAGGAATAAATTGGATGAATATGGGAATATGATAAGAAATAAAGTGAGATTAGTTGCAAAATATTATAATCAAGAAGAAGAAATTGATTTTGATGAGACCTTTGCACCTGTTGCTAGATTAGAAGCAATTAGACTTCTACTTGCATATGCTTACTTTATGAATTTTAAGTTATTTCAAATGGATATCAAAAGTGCTTTTCTAAATGGATATATTGCTGAAGAAGTTTATGTAGAACAACCTTCAGGTTTTGAAAATCATGCTTTTCCTAATCATATTTTTAAATTAAACAAAATATTATATGGTTTGAAACAAGCACCTAGGGCTTGGTATGAAAGGCTAAGCAAATTTTTGCTTAATAATGATTTTTCAAGAGGAAATGTAGACACAATCCTTTTCATTAAAAGAAATCAAAATGATATATTAGTTATACAAATATATGTTGATGATATTACTTTTGGATCTACTAATGAAACTCTTTGTCAAGATTTTGCTAAGCTCATGCAGGGAGAGTTCGAGATGAGTATGATAGGAGAACTTACATTCTTCTTCGGACTCCAAATCAAACAAACAAAGGAAGGAATCTCCATCACCCAAAACAAGTACACAAGAGAACTACTCAAAAGATTTGGAATAGAGAACTCCAAAGCAATTGGTACACTCATGAGCCCATCATGTAAGCTTGACAAGGATGAAAGAGGTAAAAATATAAACTTAAAATTTTATAGAAGTATGATTGATTCTCTATTGTATTTAACTGCTAGTAAACCAGATATTATGTTTAGTATTTATCTTTGTACTCGCTTTCAATTAAATCCAAAAGAATCACACTTACATGCGGTTAAAAGAATCCTTAAATATTTAAATGGTACACAAACTCTAGGACTATGGTATTCTAAGAACTCATCAATTGACTTGATAGGATATTCAGATACCGATTTTGCTGGATGTAGATTAGATAGAAAAAGTACTAGTGAAACTTGCCAATTTCTTGGAGTTAACTTAATCTTTTGATTTAGTAAGAAGCAAAACTCCGTAGTACTATCTACGGCTGAGGCTGAATACATTGCAGCCGAAATTTGTTGTGCTCAAATCTTATATATTAAGCAACAATTTGAAGACTTTGACATCAAACTCAATGAAACTTTCATAAGATGTGATAACACCAGTGCTATAAATCTAACTAAAAATCTAATTCAGCATTCTAGATCAAAATATATTGAAATAAGGCATCATTTCATAAGAGAACATGTCCAAAATAAAGATATAATTCTTGATTATGTTTGTACTGAAAAATAATTGGCTGACATCTTTATCAAGACCTTAAGTGAAGATAGATTTTGTGAAATTAGGAGTGAACTAGGAATCATTGATCCATCAGCTTAAGTATCTCTCTGATTCTAAATTTTTAATGCCAAAAATTTATTGAACCAAATCTTCTGAGCTCAATTCTCATTTTTCTTAAGAGCTCAAAAGCTCAAAACTATCATTCACATGATCAATATTTGGGTAAACATCCTTCTCTCAGAGTTTCAAATTTTTTTGAAATTGTCCCATCATTCTTTTGAATTTTTCTATGCCATGAGTCGACCTCCAGGGTCGACTTTAGGGTAATCTTGCAATTTTGCCAAAACCCTTCGGATGCTCTCTTCTTATTGAGATTTTTTTTTTGAGCCGACTCAGTCCTTCATCTTCTTCCTCCCACCGAACCAAAAGCTCTCCATCTCCTCTCCCTCAAACCAAAGATTTCTCTCAAATATCTCCTCCCACCGATTTCACTCTTCGAATCGCCTGTTTAGGAACCAAGTTCCTCTCCTCTTTCTTCTTCATTTGGGACAGTTCGAGCTTGCCTTAGACTCTATCCGTTTTCTCCAAATTGGTACATCATCTCTCCAAAATCTTTACCTTTTCACTAAAATTTTTTTCTCTCTCCCTCTCATTTGTCTCCAAAGCTCCATGCAAGTCCTTCTTGTACAAATGGCTCCCAAAATGAAGCTTTCACAGAAGAGAAAATCTGTTCGTGGGTTGGAAGAGAGTGTGCGTAGAAAGAGATTAGTAGTCGAGCCCTCTCCTGTTCTAATCCCTGCTCCAGGTCTTGCTTCAGCTTCCACTCAGTCCCCAATCAGCCCAAGCAAGGTACCTCTTTCTGATCGAAAAGTGAAATTCAAGAAAAATATTGATTTCAAGTTTTTTGAAAAAGAAGAGTTTACTATTGGATTAAAGATTAAGTATCAAGGATGAAAATTTTACTGCTCTTTAAAAGAAAATACTTATATCGATCTAGTCAGAAAATTTTACTTAAATTTGAGCTATAGCAATGGAACAGTAAAATCTACAGTAAAAGGTGTTGATATTATTCTTGATCCAGTACATTTAAGACAGATACTGCATTTGCCTTGTGAAGGCTATACCAATATGGAGCTCCCTATTAAAGAAGAAGGAATTAATGTTATCTTAGGGAGAACTTATACTGAAAGCCTAAATAAATTGGAAGCAAAAATTCTTTCTATTGAGATGAAGCTGTTACATCACTTGGTAACCAAATTGTTTGTCCCTAGGAGTGGTAGACATGACCTTCTATCTGGTAGGAATATTTGCATTATGTACCATGTGATCACCCAAACCCCTGTGAACCTTCCAGCATTGATGTTTGAGGCCATGAGGGAAACCCTAAACAGGTCTAAGGCACACTTGCCTTTTGGTATGGCACTCACCTTAGTTTTTAGAAGGTTCGAAATCAATTTTGAGGGGGAGGCAGTTGC